>NC_052160.1:112051878-112279932 GCF_902713615.1 Scyliorhinus canicula | reverse complement strand
CCAGGGTCAAATATAACACCAAGTTTACAAACAGCCTGTTTCAACCTCAAACAGTTGCCAGGTTGAGGAAGAGAGTTAATCACTAAGGAATTAAGTTTGTCCAAAGACAGCTGGGTTCTCCGTGGCTGGGATCCTCCATTTCGCCAGCAGCGCACTCACGCCCACGGATTTCCCAACGGCGTGGGGTACCCACAATGGGGAAACCCACTCATCAGCTGCCAGGACAGCGAGTCTCGTTGTCGGCAGGGCCAGGCGCCCACGAAAACGGGTGCGGCAGGACGGAGAATCCCTCCCAATAGTTTCAGTCTTTCCAATGTTTAGTTGGAGAAAATACTGCACATCCAATACTGAGTACTGAAAAAAGCAACCTGGTAATATTGCAGCAGTGGAGGAGTCGGGAAGGTGGTGGTGAGGTACAACTGGAAATGTGTACATATAAAAACAAAAGCTGTGTGTTTGGATGATGCCGTCAAGGGACATAGGGGAGTAAAAGGAAATACATACAAATTAAATATTTATGTAAGAAATTATAATTCATATGTCATATGTTGTGAATAAATCAGTTGAAGAACTGTTCTTATCGCATATGCATCGAATATGGAATTTAGTTTGGTACATATTATAGCATCATGGTTAAGACTGTTTGAAGAATGTGTCTGGAAAATACAATTATCATTCCTTTTACATTTTATTTATCAATGTCAACTTTTGAAAATATTTTTGCTGGACAACATTACTGTTGAGGCTATCCAGAAAAAATAAAGGGCAAAATTCTCCGACCCTGCCCAGGGCCGCCGAAAATCCCGCCCCCACCGTGGCAGAAATTCTCCGCCACCCGGGAATTGGCAGGGGCGGGAATCACCCCTCGCCGATCGGCGAGCCCCCTGCGGCGATTCTCCGGCCCGCGATGGGCCGAAGTCCCGCCGTTGGGGGGCTTCTCCCGCTGCCGAGGTTTGAACCACCTCGGCGGGATCAGTGGCGCGAGCGGGCCCCCGGGGCCCTGGGGGGGGCGCGGGACGATCGGACCCCGGGGGGTGCCCCCACGGTGGCCAGGCCCGCGATCAGAGCCCACACATCGGCGGGAGGGCCAGTGCCGTGGGTGCACTCTTTTTCTTCCGCCACCGCCACTGCCCTCCGCCAAGAATCCCCCAGTGCGCATGCGCCGGTGGTGATGTCAGCGCCAGTCGGCGTGGTGCCAATTGCTCCGGCGCGGGCCTAGCCCCCAAAGGTGCAGAGAATTCCGCACCTTTAGGGAGGCCCGACGCCGGAGTGGTTGGCGCCACTCCCCTACGCCGGGACCCCCCGCCCCGCCGGGTAGGGGAGAATCCTGCCCAAGGGGTGCAATTCTCCCAAAGGGAGACAAACAGCCAACGCCAGAGTGAAACCCGGAGTGTTTCACTCCGGCGTCGGAGGCCGCCACTCGCCCCCTATTCCCCCCCCCCCCCCCCCCCCCCCCCCCCCCCCCCCCCCCGGGGGGGGGCTAGGAGCGGTGGCACGTGAATTCTGAGCACCAGTCCTTGATGCTTACGTCAAAGCGGCACGCCGGGAATGACCCGGCCGGCGACGCCTAAGTGACGTCAGCCGCGCATGCACAGGTTGCCGTCTTCCCCTCCGCTGCCCCGCAAGACATGGCAGCTTGATCTTGCGGGGCGGCGGAGTGAAAAGAGTGCGTCTTTTAGAGACGCCAGCCCGACGATCGGTGGGCACCGATCACGGGCCAAACACCTCTTGAGCACTCCCGTGGTGCTCGATCCTCCCTCCGTCCCCCACAGGCCCACACACAGCGGTCCCGCGCTGTTGACGCCGGCAGCGACCAGGTGTGATTGGCGCCGGCGTGAACCAGTCGGGTCCGGCAGGCCGCTCGGCCCATTCAGGCCGCAGAATCCGATTTTAAGTCCACTTGTGTTTACATTTTCCATATATGGTACAGTTAAGCAGTGGAACAGGCATCTTGGCCAGCCGTTTCCTGGAAAACAATGTTAAACAGGACAAGATGGTCCTACAACACTTCAGAACATGTATTACACAGCCTGCTCCTTCCTACAGCCTTTATACATTCATCAAGCGGCCTGTCGCAAAACGCGACTCGCCATTTTGGGGGGGGGGGGAGAGAATCGCGGGGGTACCAGGGCAGCATGGCGTAATTCGCCAGGCCCTCCCGCGATTCTCCAAACTGGCATGTGGTGCGGAGAATCGCGCCCAAGGTGTTGCTATTAGAAAGTTGCAGATTATTTTACTGTGACTGCACACAATATTATTCTTCATTATTAGCAGCACTGTAGTGTCCAAACCTGCAAGGAATCCTGAGCCCAACAACATGGGTTAAGAGCAGCGATGATGCAATCAATCACAGTCACTTCCCCAAGTGATATCATCATCCCTTACTATTCAAACAATTGCTTTTCAGAAAAAGAGACAATTCAGCAAACAAACATTTGTATTACTCATAATTCTTTGTGAAAGGATTAGTAAAGAGGCCCTGATGGTGAATGTCCTTTTATATGATTCTGTCACCCAGGACATCGCTCAGAGTTTAAACAAATGCTTTACCAATCAAAGTAACAAAGAAAATCCCACATGCAAATCATTATTACAAAGTTACTGCACAACAGGGAAAATATGTAGCACACATATGTAGAACAATTCCTTAAAAATCAAAGGGGAAGTGAAATGAAAACCCACAGAATAGTTCACGGGTAAATAAACGGGGACGAGGCGGAACAGCACTTGTTGGGGGGGGTCGGTCTCCCAGGTGGTCAGAGGTTCTCGGGTGGTCAGCCTCAGGCTGGAACCCTGGCACTGCTGGTGCTACTCGGACATTGCCAGCCTGACATCTTGGCAGTGCCACTTGGCACCCAAACAGTGCCACCTTGGTGCCAGCCTGGCACTGCCAGGGTGGCACCACCAGTCTGGTAGGGGCACTGCCAGGGTTCCAGGTTGGCAATGCAAAGGTGCTAGGCTGTCATTTTGTCCATGCCAGGGATCGGGCCCGGGGATGTTCTGCATATGTGAGGTAGGGTGCGTAGTGGCCCTGAGGATCTCATTATAGGTGAGTTGGGACGTCTGGGGGTCACGCCTAGGGGTCTCTGGACCTCCTCAGTGGGAGGGGGGTATTGCCCTCCGAGACCTGAAGTAGCAACAGAGTGCTGTCAGATAACAGGGTTGTTCCCAGTGCCAATCCCGCTAATCCCGCTCAGAACAGACTCTGATTTTTGGGATTCTGCCCAAAGTGTGATTGAATACCGAGGCACCCTCAATTACGACGCGAGAGCGAGGTCGGTAATCAAAAGGCTTTAATCTACAGAGAACTGAACAGCATCCGAGAGATATGTGCTCACCACATGGAGCCTTATCCTATCTACCGTTTCCTGGGGGCGTAGCCAGAGGTGGAGTCCCCCAGGGTTCCAAGCCTCTTAAAGGGGCAAGGTATTAAAGGTCAGGTACCGTTTACGGCAGTTATTAATACCGTTCATCACATTCACCCCCTGTTTAAAAAAACACATAGTCCGTCGGGGGTGAAGTGGAGTTATAAGTTCAGTCTTTGTGGTGGTCTGATCGTCCATGCTGATGGTGGCGCTGTGGATGCGGTCGGTTCCGATGGTGGTATATCCGGGAGCACGGTTGACTAAGCCTTTGGCCGCCTTGGAGAGGGGCGTACCAGGGGTGATTAGGGTGATCGGTGCCAACGCCGGCCGGGGGGGCAGGGGGCGCTATGGGGGGGGGGCACTGCCGGAGTTGGCGATCGGTGCAGGGCGGGGAGCATCGGTAGAAGGGGGGGGGGTCGGTGGGGGAAACGTCGGGGTCGGTGGGAGAGTCAGTGGGGTCGGTGGGAGAGCCAGCGGGTGCCAGGTCTCGCAGGGAGACGGTATCCTGTCTGCCGTCGGGGTGCTCGACGTAGGCGTATTGAGGTTTTGCGTGCAGCAGATGAACCTTCTCGAATATTGGATCCGTTTTATGGCTCCTCACGTGTCTCCGGAGTAGGACTGGACCCGGAGTCATCAGCCAGGGTGGAAGCGAGCCCACAGAGGTGGACTTCCTGGGGAAGACAATCAAACGATTGTGAGGGGTCTCGTTCGTGGCCGTACACAGGAGCGACCTAATGGAGTGCAGGGCATCGGGCAGGACCGCCTGCCAGCGGGCGATAGGGAGACTCCTTGACCGTAGGACTAGGAGGACAGCCTTCCAAACTGTCGCGTTCTCCCTCTCCACTTGCTTGTTTCCCCGCGGGTTATAGCTCGTCGTTCTGCTCGAGGCAATGCCCTTGCTGAGCAGGTACCGACGCAGCTCATCGCTCATTAACGATGTACCCCGGTCTCTGTGGATATAAGCGGGGAAACCAAACAGTGTGAAGATGCTGTGCAGTGCCTTGATCACGGAGACCAAGGTCATATCGGGGCAGGGGACAGCAAAAGGGAAGCGGGAGAACTCACCGATCACGGTGAGGAAATAGATGTTGCGGTTGGTGGACGGGAGGGGCCCTTTGAAGTCCACACTTAGTCGCTTAAAAGGGAGAAAACGTGGTCTTAATGAGTGGTCGGTCTTTGTCTAGTGTGGATCTCACCCAAAAAACGGAAACACCCTGTCAACCTCACCCAAAATGATGCTTGGGGCAGCGAGCGGGAACTGTCCCGAGTTTTCCGGTGCTCGGCCCAACGAGGCCGGCAACGCCATACACCATTAATTGGTCCACTTAGCGAGGCCCCAAGGGCTTCTCGCAGCAAATGAAGGCTCGCCAGCCAATTCGCTAGCACCGCGCTTGCCAGCCCTCATTAACAATGTCTTTTTTTAAAAAATAATTTTTATTGAAATTTTTGAAAAATGTATAACAACAAACCAATAATAATAACAATAATAAACACCCCCTGGACCCGTAACAACGTATATAATGAGCCCCACCAACCCCCCCCCCCCCAAACCCGATGAACAACAAAATAAATTAAAAATAAATTAAATTGACTTCCGGTTGCGGCTATGACCAGCTAAGTTGCACGTTTGGCTGCTCCTGTTAGGAAGGTGTTTTCGGGCCGATTGGAGGGCCCCTAACGGCGCTGGAACGGCAATTCCCGGTGGGGGAAGGTTCCCAGAGGAGAACCCCGAAAAATTTATGGTCGTCACCCGAAGTGGGGCAGGAAAAAAAGCGGCAGCAGCTCCCCGAAAAAAGCGGGGGAAGAAATCCAAAATGGCGGCCGGCGGCGCACCCGAGGACTGGAGGAAATGGGCGGAGGAGCAGCAGGCCGCTCTCCTGCGCTTTTTCACGGAGCTGAAAGTGGAGCTGCTGGAGTCGATGAACGCGACGACCACCAGGCTGATGGGGGCACAGGCGACCCAAGAGGCGTCAATTCGGGAGCTGCATAAGGAGATGACTGTGAGGGAGGAGGAGGCCACGGTCCTCGTGGGAAAGGTGGAGATGCACGAGGCACTCCACCTGAGATGGCAAAACCGATTGGAGGAGATGGATACCCGCATGAGGCGGAAAAACCTGAGGATCCTGGGCCTGGCAGAAGGGCTGGAGGGGTCGGACCTCCAGGGGTATGTGGCAGAAATGCTGGGCTCACTGATGGGGGCAGGGGCCGTCCCTTCACCCCTGGAATTGGAGGAGGCCTACAGAGTAATGGCCAGGAAGCCAAGAGCAAACGAACCCCCGAGGGCGGTGCTGGTTCGGTTCCAGCGATTCAGTGACCGGGAGAGGGTGCTGAGGTGGGCCAAGAGAGAGAGGAGCAGCAAATGGGAGAACTCGACGGTGAGGATCTTTCAAGACTGGAGTGCGGAGGTGGCAAAGCGGCGGGCCCGGTTCAACCGGACGAAGGCGGTGCTGCATGCCAAGAGAATCAGATTCGGGATGCTGCAGCCAGCGCGCTTGTGGGTGACCTATAAGGACCAGCACCACTATTTCGAGTCCCCGGAGGAGGCGTGGGCCTTTGTCCAGGAAGAAAAGCTGGACTCGAACTAGAACCAGGGGATACTTGGCGGTCGTTGCCGCTCTGGTACTTTAAGCTGGACACGTGGCTTTCTTTTGGTTGGATTTTCACTTGGCCGTATTTTTGGACCCTTTTTGTTCTCTATACCAGTTTTTTCTCTCTTTTTTCTGTTATTTACAATGTTATGTTGGGAGGGCGGGGTGGGGGGGGAGTGCCGGGGGCATGTGTTTCTTGTGGGGTTTTGGTTGTTTTGTATTTATCGGTGTGAGATCGGGGACGGGGGTGGAACTGAAGATGGAGGGGCGGGGAGGGGCAGGGCGAAAGCGCGGGCTTTCCTCTGGTTTCCCGCGCACGGGGCAGAGGAGGGAGGGGGGTGGGAGTAAGGGGCGTGGTCAGCAATGGCTCCCTTTCCCGCGCTGGAGCGGGGTCAAGGAGGGGTGGTAAGGGGGGGGACGTCCCCCATGCCGGGAGGAGCCGGAGTGTGGCGGGGCAGCCGGGTCAGCGTAAACCAGCTGACTTACGGAAGTACTATGGAGGGTGCATCGCGGCTAGGAAGGGTCCTAGCCTGGGGGGGGAGGAGGGGGGTGTGGGGGGGGGGGAGGGGGAGGGGGGAAGGGGGGGGCCACCGGGTTGCTGCTGAAAAGGCCAGGGAGGAGAAGTTGAGGACTGGAGGGGTGGGGGGGGGGGGGGCGCCATCGCCATGGGGAGCGGGTCAGAAAGGGAGGGCTGACTCGGGGCGAGCAGGTGACAGGATATGGCTAGTCGGCAGGGGAAAGGGGCGGGCTGCCCTTCGACCCGGCTGATCACTTGGAATGTGAGGGGGCTGAATGGGCCGGTCAAAAGAACGAGAGTAATCTCGCATTTGAAGGGACTGAAGGCGGATGTAGCAATGCTACAAGAGACCCATTTAAAGGTGGCGGACCAGGTCCGCCTGAGAAGGGGGTGGGTGGGACAGGTGTTCCACTCAGGACTGGACGTAAAGAACCGGGGGGTGGCGATCCTGGTAAGGAAGTGGGTGTCGTTCGTGGCGGCGGAGGTGGTGGCGGATAAAGAGGGTAGATATGTCATGGTGAAGGGTAGGCTGCAGGGGGAGAAAGTGGTGTTGGTTAACGTGTATGCCCCGAACTGGGACGACGCTGGCTTCATGAGGCGCCTACTGGGCCTCATTCCGGACCTGGAGGCAGGGGGCCTGATCATGGGGGGGGGACTTCAACACAGTGCTGGACCCCGTGTTGGACAGATCGAGTTCAAGGACGAGTAGGAGGCCGGCAGCGGCAGAAGTGTTGAAGGGGTTTATGGAGCAGATGGGAGGGGTGGACCCCTGGAGGTTTGGGAGGCCGAGGGCGAGGGAGTATTCCTTTTTCTCCCATGTCCACAGAGTCTATTCTAGAATTGACTTTTTTGTTTTGAGCAGGGGACTGATCCCGAAAGTACGGGAAGTGGAGTACTCGGCCATAGCGGTCTCAGACCACGCGCCACACTGGGTAGATTTGGAAATGGGGGAGGTGCGAGACCAGTGTCCGCTGTGGCGCCTGGATGTGGGGTTGCTGGCGGATGAGGAGGTGTATAAGAGGGTCCGGAAGAGCATCGAAAGATATCTGGACATTAATGACATGGGGGAGGTGCAGGTGGGGATGGTATGGGAGGCCCTGAAGGCGGTGATCCGGGGGGAGCTGATCTCCATACGGGCACATAGGGAAAGGAGGGAGAGACAGGAGAGGGAGAGGCTGGTGGGGGAGCTTCTGGACGTGGATAGGAAATATGCGGAGACACCAGAGGAGGGGCTGCTGGGGGAACGGCGTAGTTTGCAGGCTAAGTTTGACCTGTTGACCACCAGAAAGGCGGAGACACAGTGGAGAAGGGCGCAGGGCGCGATTTATGAGTATGGGGAGAAGGCGAGTAGGATGTTGGCGCATCAGCTCCGCAAGCGGGATGCGGCTAGAGAAATTGGGGGAGTGAGGGAGAGGGGTGGGAACATAGTGCAGAAGGGGCCAGAAGTAAATGGGGTTTTCAGAGACTTCTATAAGGAGCTGTATCGGTCAGAGCCGCCGACGAGGGGAGGGGGGATGGAGGGCTTCTTGAACAAACTGAGGTTCCCCAAGGTCCAAGAGGAGCTGGTAGAGGGGCTGGGGGCGCAGATAGGGTTAGAGGAGCTAGTCAAGGGGATTGGGCATATGCAATCGGGGAAGGCGCCGGGGCCAGACGGGTTCCCGGTGGAATTTTACAAAAAATATGCGGATCTGGTGGGACCTGTGCTGGTGCGAGCCTTCAACGAGGCATGGGAGGGGGGGCTCTGCCCCCGACAATGTCGCAGGCACTGATCTCTCTGATCTTGAAGCGGGACAAGGACCCCGTGCAGTGTGGGTCATATAGGCCTATCTCGCTCCTGAATGTGGACGCCAAGCTGCTGGCAAAGATCCTGGCTACCAGGATAGAGGATTGTGTGCCAGGGGTGATACACGAGGACCAGACGGGTTTTGTGAAAGGGCGGCAGCTTAATACGAACATGCGGAGACTGCTAAACGTCATCATGATGCCGGCAGTGGAGGGGGAGCGGAGATAGTGGTGGCATTGGACGCGGAGAAAGCATTTGATAGGGTGGAGTGGAAGTACCTGTGGGAGACGCTGGAACGGTTTGGATTTGGGGAGGGATTTATTAAATGGGTGAAGCTGCTCTATTCGGCCCCGACGGCAAGTGTAGTGACGAATGGTAGGAGATCGGAGTATTTTGGGCTCCACCGGGGGACCAGACAGGGGTGCCCCTTGTCCCCCCCTGCTCTTCGCACTGGCAATTGAACCGTTGGCGATGGCACTGAGGGGCTCAGGGGGGTGGAGAGGGCTGACAAGGGGCGGGGAGGAGCACCGGGTATCGCTATACGCGGACGACCTGCTGCTATACGTGGCAGACCCAGAAGGGGGAATGCCGGAGGTGATGGAACTGCTAGCAGAATTCGGGGACTTTTCGGGGTACAAGCTAAACTTGGGTAAGAGTGAGGTATTTGTGATACACCCAGGGGACCAGGAAGAGGGAATCGGGAGACTCCCGTTGAAGAGAGCAGGAAAGAGTTTTAGATATTTAGGGGTGCAGGTGGCAAGGAACTGGGGGACTCTCCACAAGTTGAACTTCTCCAGGCTGGTGGAACAGATGGAGGAGGAATTTAAAAGGTGGGACATGGTGCCGCTGTCGCTGGCGGGCAGAGTGCAGTCCGTTAAAATGACGGTCCTCCCGAGGTTTTTGTTTTTATTTCAGTGCTTGCCCATCTTCCTCCCTAGGGCCTTCTTCAAAAAGGTGACGAGCAGCATCATGAGCTACGTGTGGGCGCACGGCACCCCAAGGGTGAGGAGGGTCTTCTTGGAGCGGAGTAGGGAGAGTGGAGGGCTGGCATTACCCAACCTTTCGGGGTATTACTGGGCGGCTAATGTATCGATGGTGCGCAAGTGGATGATGGAAGGGGGGGGGGCAGCTTGGAAACGAATGGAGAGGGCGTCCTGTGGCAACATAAGCCTGGGGGCCCTAGTAACGGCGCCATGGCCGCTCCCTCCCACGAGGTACACCACGAGCCCGGTGGTGGCGGCCACCCTCAAGATCTGGGGGCAGTGGAGGCGACATAGGGGGGAAGTGGGAGGTCTGATGGAGGCACCGTTAAGAGGGAACCATAGATTCATCCCGGGGAACATGGACGGGGGATTCCAGAGCTGGCACAGGGTGGGCATCAGGCAGCTGAAGGATCTGTTTGTAGATGGGAGGTTTGCGAGCCTGAGAGAGCTGGAGGAGAAATTCGGGCTCCCCCCGGGAAACGTGTTTAGACATTTGCAGGTGAAGGCATTTGCTAGACGCCAGGTGGAAGGGTTTCCCTTGCTCCCCAGCAGGGGGGCGAGCGATAGGGTGCTCTCGGGGGTCTGGGTCGGAGGGGGGAGGATATCGGACATATACAAAGTAATGCAGGAGGCTGAGGAGGCATCAGTAGAGGAGCTGAAAGCCAAGTGGGAGGGGGAGCTGGGAGAGCAGATAGAGGATGGGACATGGGCTGATGCCCTGGAGAGGGTTAATTCTTCCTCCTCGTGTGCGAGGCTTAGCCTCATTCAATTTAAGGTGCTACATAGAGCCCATATGACGGGGACAAGGATGAGTCGGTTCTTTGGGGGTGAGGACAGATGTGTCAGGTGTTCGGGAAGTCCAGCGAACCATGTCCATATGTTTTGGGCATGTCCGGCACTGGAGGAGTTCTGGAAGGGGGTGGCAAGGACGGTGTCGAGGGTGGTGGGATCCAGGGTCAAACCAGGATGGGGACTAGCGATCTTTGGGGTTGGGGTGGAGCCGGGGGTACAGGAGGCGAGAGAGGCCGGAGTACTGGCCTTTGCGTCCCTAGTTGCGCGGAGAAGGATACTGTTACAGTGGAAGGACGCGAGGCCTCCAAGCGTGGAAACTTGGATTAATGACATGGCAAGCTTTATCCAGTTGGAAAGGGTCAAATTCGCCCTGAGAGGGTTGGTACAAGGGTTCTTCAGGCGGTGGCAGCCTTTCCTCGACTTTTTGGCTCAAAGATAGGGTGTAGAGGTCGCAGCAGCAGCAACCCGGGGGGGGGGGGGGGGAGGGGGGGGGGGGGGAGGGGGGGGGGGGGGAGGGGGGGGGGTGGCAACAACGGGTGTGGTGGGTTATTTAAGGTTGTAATGCGGGCAAATTTGTTCGCAGTTCTTGTTGATGTTAATTGTTGCTTTGTTTGTTTTTGGGGGGGGGAGGGGGGGAGGGACAGCGCGCGCGGGGGGTCGGGCGGGGGGGGGGGGGATATCTGTTAAGAGGGAATATTCTGTAATAGTCTATGGTTAGGTGGGGTAAAATATTTTCATGTAAAAAATCTTTTCAATAAAAATTATTTAAAAAAAAATAAATTAATTAAATTAACATAAACAATACCCCCCTGAAACCCCCCCCCACCCCAGGTTGCCGCTGCTGCTGACGTAGTTCCCTATCGTTGAGCCAGAAAGTCGAGGAAAGGCTGCCGCCGCCTAAAGAACCCATGTACCGACCTTCTGCAGCTTAATGAATCCCGCCATGTCACTGATCCAGGTCTCCACGCTTGGGGGTCTCGCATCTTTCCATTGCAGCAAGATCCTCCGCCGGGCTACTAGGGACGCAAAGGCCAAAACACCGGCCTCTTTCGCCTCCTGCACTCCCGGCTCCACCCCAATCCCAAATATCGCGAGTCCCCAGCCTGGCTTGACCCTGGACCCTACCACCCTCAACACCGTCCTCGCCACCCCCTGCCAGAATTCCCCCAGTGCCGGGCATGCCGAAAACATATGGGCATGGTCCGCTGGGCTCCCCGAACACCTAATGCACCTGTCCTCACACCCAAAAAACCTGCTCATCCTCGTCCCGGACATATGAGCCCTGTGCAGTACCTTGAACTGGATGAGGCTAAGCCTCGCACACGAAGAGGAGGAGTTCACCCTCTCCAGGGCGTTCGCCCATGTCCCCTCCTCAATCTGCTCCCCCAGCACCACTTCCCACTTAGCCTTCAGCTCCTCTACCGACGCCTCCTCCACCTCCTGCATCACCTGGTAGATGTCAGACATCTTCCCATCCCCGACCCACACCCCCGAAAGCACCCTATCCCTTACCCCCCGCAGGGGCAGCAAAGGGAACCCCTCCACCTGCCGCCTAGCAAACACCTTGACCTGAAGGTACCTGAACATATTCCCGGGGGGAGCTCAAACATCTCCTTCAGCTCACCCAGGCTCGCAAACCTCCCGTCAATGAACAGGTCTCCCAACTTCCTTATGCCCGGCCTGTGCCACCCCAGGAACCCACCATCAATGTTCCCTGGGACAAACCGGTGGTTCCCCCGCAGCAGAGCCTCCACCGAGCCCCCCACTTCCCCCCTGTGTCGCCTCCACTGCCCCCACATCTTGAGGGTAGCCGCCACCACCGGGCTCGTAGTGTACCTCATTGGAGGGAGCGGCAACGGCGCCGTTACCAGTGCCTTCAGGCTCATGCCTCCACAGGACACCATCTCCATTAGTTTCTATGCTGCCCCCTCCCCATCCATTACCCACTTGCGTACCATCGAGACATTAGCCACCCAATAGTACCCAGAGAGGTTGGGCCTCGCCAGCCCCCCTCTATCCCTGCCCCGCTCCAAAAAGACCCTCCTCACCCTCGGAGTCCAGTGCGCCCAAACAAATCCCGTGATGCTGCTGTTCACCCTCCTGAAAAAGGCCCTCGAAATAAGAATGGGGAGGCACTGGAACAAAAACAAAATCCTCGGGAGCACCGTCATTTTAACGGACTGTACTCTACCCGCCAACGACAGCGGCAGCATGTCCCACCTTTTAAACTCCTCTTCCATCTGCTCCACCAACCTAGTAAAATTAAGCTTATGCAAAGTCCCCCAACTCCTGGCCACCTGAACCCCCAGGTACCTAAAACTCCTCACTGCCCTTTTTAGCGGAAGCCTACCAATCCCCTCCTCCTGATCTCCCGGGTGTACAACAAACAGCTTGCTCTTGTCCAGGTTCAACTTGTAGCCCGAGAAACACACAAACTCAGCAAGAATCTCCATCACCTCCGGCATTCCCCCGACCGGGTTTGCTACATACAACAACAAGTCATCTGCATAAAGTGACACTCGGTACTCCTCCCCACCCCGCACCAGACCCCTCCACCTCCCCGACTCCCTTAGCGCCATGGCCAGAGGCTCAATTGCCAACGCAAAAAGCAAGGGGGACAGGGGGCACCCCTGCCTCGTCCCATGGTAGAGCCTGAAGTACTCGGCCCTCCTCCCATTTGTCGCTACACTCTCCATCAGGGCCTCGTACAGCAACCTCACCCATTTAATAAACCCCTCCCCAAACCCGAACCTCTCTAACACCTCGCCCAAGTACCCCTACTCAACCCTATCAAAGGCCTTCTCCGCATCTAATGCCGCCACAATCTCCGCCTCTCCTTCTGCCGCCGGCATCATTATCACATTTAGCAGCCTTCGCACGTTAGTGTTCAGCTGCCTCCCCTTCACAAAACCCGTCTGATCTTCATATATCACCCCCGGCACACAGTCCTCTATTCTAGTGGCCAAGATCTTCGCCAGCAACTTGGCGTCCACGTTCAACAGTGAAATTGGCCTATATGATCCACACTGCAGGGGGTCCTTATCTCGCTTCAGGATCAGGGAAATCAGCGCCCGTGACATCGTCGGGGGCAAAACTCCCCCCTCCCATGCCTCGTTAAAGGTCCGAACCAGCAGAGGGCCCAACAGGTCCGCATATCTTTTATAAAATTCAACCGGGAACCCATCCGGTCCCGGCGCCTTCCCCGACTGCATGTGGCCAATCCCTCTAACCAGCTCCTACAACTCGATCGGCGCCCCCAGTCCCTCCACCTGCTCCTCCTGCACCCTTGGAAATTGCAACCTGTTCAAAAAGCTCTCCATTCCCCCCCCCCCCAACCACCACCGGCGGCTCCGACCGGTACAGTTCCCTGTAGAAGTCCCTGAAGACCCCGTTGACCTCTACCCCCTTCCGCACCACATTCCCACCCCTATCCTTCACTCCACCAATCTCCCTAGCCGTGTCCCGCTTGCGGAGCTGATGCGCCAGCATCCTGCTCGCCTTCTCTCCATATACGTAGACTGCTCCCTGCGCCTTCTCCCACTGTGTCTCCGCCTTTCTGATGGTCAGTAAATCAAACTTAGCCTGCAGGCTACGCCGCTCCCCCAACAATCCTTCCTCCGGGGCCTCCGCATACCTCCTATCTACACTCAGCAGCTCCTCCACTAGTCTCTGCCTCTCCCTCCTCTCCCCCCTCTCCCTATGGGCTCAGATGGAAATCAGCTCTCCCCTAATCACTGCCTTCAGAGCCTCCCACACCATCTCCACCCGGACCTCCCCAGTATCATTGACCTCGAGGTACCTCTCGATACATCCCCGGACCCTCCTACACACCTCCTCATCAGCCAACAACCCCACGTCCAGCCGCCAAAGTGGGCGCTGGTCCCGCACCCCCATCTGCAGATCCACCCAATGCGGAGCATGGTCTGAAATCGCTATAGCCGAATATTCGGCATCCTCCACCCTCGGGACCAGCCCCCTACTCAAGACAAAAAAATCAATACAGGAATAAACCCTGTGCACTGGCGAGAAAAAAGAGTACTCCTGGGGCTCGGCCTCCCAAACCTCCAGGGATCCACCCCTCCCATCTGGTCCATAAACCCCCTCAACACCTTGGCCGCCACCGGCCTCCTGCCCGTCCTAGAGCTAGAACGATCCAGTGGGGGATCTAGCACCGTATTGAAGTCTCCCCCCATGATCAGGCCCCCCGCCTCCAGGTCAGGAATGCGGCCCAACATACGCCTCATGAAACCAGCATCATCCCAATTTGGGGCATATACATTTACCAACACCACCATCTCCCCCTGCAGCTTACCGCTCACCATCACATATCTGCCGCCACTATCAGCCACCACCTCAGATGCCTCAAACGCCACCCTCTTCCCCACCAGGATTGTCACCCCCCGGTTCTTTGCGTCGAGCCCTGAATGGAAAACTTGCCCCACCCACCCCTTCCTCAGACGAACCTGGTCCGCCACCTTCAGGTGAGTCTCCTGAAGCATGGCCACGTCCGCCTTCAGCCCCTTCAGATGGGAAAACACCCGGGCCCGCTTAACCGGCCCATTCAACCCCCTCACGTTCCACGTGATCAGCCGGATCAGGGGGCACCCCGCCCCCCTCCCCCGCCGACTAGCCATAGCCCATCGACTGTACTCCCTCCATAGTACTCCCGTGAGCCAGTTGACTTCTGCTGACTCCGGCAGCTCCCTCCCTAACTCCGACCTCTCCCGATATGGGGTCACCCCCCCCCCCCCCCCCCCCCCCGCAGCAGCTCCTTGGCACCGCTTCAGCGTGAGAAAACAGAACTGATATCCACGCCCCTTGCCTCCAGCTCCACCCCCCTCGTCCCGCAGCGCGGGAAACCAGAGGAAAGCCCGCGCTTTCACACTGCCCCACCTCACCCCCTCAACGCAACTCCCGAATAGCAGTCCCAACCCATCCACCAAACCCGTACAAAAAAACCAGACCCCCTTAAAGCACAAAACCATAACCAACACCATCCGAAAGCAGAAAAAAAACAGAATAGCCAGCAACAGCATAAACAGTGAGACAAAAACCCCCACAGTCCCCAATCCCTAGTTCGAGTCCAACTTTTCAGCCTGCACAAAGGCCCATGCCTCCTCCGGGGACTCAAAATAGTGATGCCGGTCCTTGTAGGTGACCCACAAGCGCGCAGGCGGCAGCATGCCGAATTTCACCTGCTTGCTGTGGAGCACCGCCTTCGTCCGGTTGAACCCGGCCGTCCGCTTAGCCACCTCCGCACTCCAGTCCTGGTAGATACGCACTCCCGAATTCTCCCACTTGCTGCTCCTCACCTTCTTGGCCCATCGCAGCACACACTCCCGGTCACTGAACCGATGGAACCGCACTAGCACCGCCCGCGGGGGTTCATTCGCCTTAGGCCTCCTGCAGTGGCGTGCAGAGGTCTGGTGATGCCCGGGGCAAATCTTGATTGTATGCCCCAAAGTCCCACGTAAATATTTCATTAAATATCACCAAAAAACCTATAGAAAACGTAGTTGCACCCGTTCTAGAGCTATTCACTGACCTCTTTATCTTTAGAACATAGAACGATACAGCGCAGTACAGGCCCTTCGGCCCTCGATGTTGCACCGACATGGAAAAAAACTAAAGGCCATCTAACCTACACTATGCCCTTATCATCCATATGCTTATCCAATAAACTTTTAAATGCCCTCAATGTTGGCGAGTTCACTACTGTTGCAGGTAGGGCATTCCACGGCCTCACCACTCTTTGCGTAAAAAACCCACCTCTGACCTCTGTCCTATATCTATTACCCCTCAATTTAAGGCTATGTCCCCTCGTGCTAGCCACCTCCATCCGCGGGAGAAGGCTCTCGCTGTCCACCCTATCTAACCCTCTGATCATTTTGTATGCCTCTATTAAGTCACCTCTTAACCTTCTTCTCTCTAACGAAAACAACCTCAAGTCCATCAGCCTTTCCTCATAAGATTTTCCCTCCATACCAGGCAACATCCTGGTAAATCTCCTCTGCACCCGTTCCAAAGCTTCCACGTCCTTCCTATAATGAGGCGACCAGAACTGTGCGCAATACTCCAAATGCGGCCATACTAGAGTTTTGTATAACTGCAACATGACCTCATGGCTCCGGAACTCAATCCCTCTACCAATAAAGGCCAACACACCATAGGCCTTCTTCACAACCCTATCAACCTGGGTGGCAACTTTCAGGGATCTATGTACATGGACACCGAGATCCCTCTGCTCATCCACACTACCAAGAATTTTACCATTAGCCAAATATTCCGCATTCCTGTTATTCTTTCCAAAGTGAATCACCTCACACTTCTCCACATTAAACTCCATTTGCCACCTCTCAGCCCAGCTCTGCAGCGTATCTATGTCCCTCTGTAACCTGCAACATCCTTCCGCACTGTCTACAACTCCACCGACTTTAGTGTCGTCTGCAAGTTTACTCACCCATCTTTCTGCGCCCTCCTCTAGGTCATTTATAAAAATGACAAACAGCAACGGCCCCAGAACAGATCCTTGTGGTACGCCACTCATAACTGAACTCCATTCTGAACATTTCCCATCAACTACCACTCTCTGTCTTCTTTCAACTAGCCAATTTCTGATCCACATCTCTAAATCACCCTCAATCCCCAGCCTCCGTATTTTCTGCAATAGCCGACCGTGGGGAACCTTATCAAACGCTTTACTGAAATCCATATACACCACATCAACTGCTCTACCCTCGTCTACCTGTTCAGTCACCTTCTCAAAGAACTCGATAAGGTTTGTGAGGCATGACCTACCCTTCACAAAACCATGCTGACTATCCCTAATCATATTATTCCTATCTAGATGATTATAAATTGTATCTTTTATAATCCTCTCCAAGACTTTATCCACCACAGACATTAGGCTCACCGGCCTATAGTTACCGGGGTTATCTCTACTCCCCTTCTTGAACAAAGGGACCACATTTGCTATCCTCCAGTCCTCTGGCACTATTCCTGTAGCCAATGATGACCTAAAAATCAAAGCCAAAGGCTCAACAATCTCTTCCCTGGCTTCCCAGAGAATCCTAGGATAAATCCCATCAGGCCCCGGGGACTTATCTATTTTCACCTTGTCCAGAATTGCCAACACTTCTTCCCTACGCACCTCAATGCCATCTATTCTAATAGCCTGGGTCTCAAAATTCTCCTCCACAATATTATCTTTTTCCTGAGTGAATACTGACGAAAAGTATTCATTTGGTATCTTGCTTATCTCCTCAGCCTCCACACACAACTTCCCACCACTGTCCTTGACTGGCCCTACTCTTACCCTAGTCATTCTTTTATTCCTGACATATCTATAGAAAGCTTTTGGGTTTTCCTTGATCCTACCTGCCAAAGACTTCTCATTTTCTCTCCTTGCTCGTCTTAGCTCTCTCTTTAGATCCTTCCTCGCTTCCTTGTAACTATCAAGCGCCCCAACTGAAACTTCATGCCTCATCTTCACATAGGCCTCCTTCTTCCTCTTAACAAGAGATTCCACTTCTTTGGTAAACCACAGTTCCCTCGCTCGACCTCTTCCTCCCTCCCTGACTGGTACGTACTTATCAAGAACATGCAATAGCTGTTCCTTGAACAAGCTCCACATATCCAGTGTGCCCAACCCTTACAGCCTACTTCTCCAACCTACACATCCTAAGTCATGTCTAATGGCATCATAATTGCCCTTCCCCCAGCTATAACTCTTGCCCTGCGGGGTATACTTATCCCTTTCCATCACTAACGTAAAGGTCACCGAATTGTGGTCACTGTTTCCAAAGTGCTCACCTACCTCCAGATCTAACACCTGGCCTGGTTCATTACCCAAAACCAAATCCAATGTGGCCTCGCCTCTTGTTGGCCTGTCAACATATTGTGTCAGGAAACCCTCCTGCACACATTGTACAAAGAACGACCCATCTAGTGTACTCGAACTATATCTTTTCCAGTCAATATTTGGAAAGTTAAAGTCTCCCATAACAACTACCCTGTTACTTTCGCTCTTTTCCAGAATCATCTTCGCCATCCTTTCCTCTACATCCCTAGAACTATTAGGTGGCCTATAGAAAACTCCCAACAGGGTGACCTCTCCTTTCCTGTTTCTAACCTCAGCCCATATTACCTCGGAAGAAGAGTCCCCATCTAGCATCCTTTCCGCCACTGTAATACTCTCCTTGACAAGCAGCGCCACACCTCCCCCTCTTTTGCCCCCTTCTCTGAGCTTACTAAAACACCTAAACCCCGGAACCTGCAACAACCATTCCTGTCCCTGCTCTATCAATGTCTCTGAAATGGCCACAACATCAAAGTCCCAGGTACCAACCCATGCTGCCAGTTCCCCTACCTTATTTCGTATACTCCTGGCATTGAAGTAGACACACTTCAAACCACCTACCTGAACACTGGCACCCTCCTGCAAAGTCAAATCTGTGCTCCTGACCTCTATACTCTCAATCTCCCGTACCCCAAAACTACAATCCAGGTTCCCATGCCCCTGCTGAATTAGTTTAAACCCCCCCCAAAGAGCACTAACAAATCTCCCCCCCAGAATATTGGTGCCCCTCAGGTTCAGATGTAGACCATCCTGTCTATAGAGGTCCCACCTTCCCCAGAAAGAGCCCCAGTTATCCAGAAATCTGAATCCCTCCCGCCTGCACCATCCCTGTAGCCACGTGTTTAATTGCTCTCTCTCCCTATTCCTCATCTCACTATCGCGTGGCACGGGCAACAACCCAGAGATAACAACTCTGTTTGTTCTCGCTCTGCGCTTCCATCCTAGCTCCCTAAAGGCCTGCCTGACATCCTTGTCCCCTTTCCTACCTATGTCGTTAGTGCCAATGTGGACTACGACTTGGGGCTGCTCCCCCTCCCCCTTAAGGACCCGGAAAACACGATCCGAGACATCACGTACCCTTGCACCTGGGAGGCAACATACCAAACGTGAGTCTCTCTCGCTCCCACAAAATCTCCTATCTGTGTCCCTGACTATTGAGTCCCCAATTACTAATGTTCTACTCCTTTCCCCCCTTCCCTTCTGAGCAACAGAGACAGACTCCGTGCCAGAGGCCCGTACCCCATGGCTTACCCCTGGTAAGTCGTCCCCCCCACAAGTATCCAAAACGGTATACTTGTTACTCAGGGGAACGACCGCAGGGGGTCCCTGCACTGACTGCTTCTTCCCAGTCCCTCTTACAGTTACTCATCTATCTCGTCTTTGGTGTAACTACTTCCCTGAAGCTCCTATCTATGACCCCCTCTGCCTCCCGAATGATCCGAAGTTCATCCAGCTCAAGCTCCAGGTCTCTAACACGGTTTTTGAGGAGCTGGAGTTGGGTGCACTTCCCACAGATGAAATCAGCAGGGACACTGACGGCATCCCTCACCTCAAACATTCTGCAGGAGGAGCATTGTACTGCCTTCCCTGACATCACCTCTAGATTTTAAAAAAAACAAGAAGAAGAAAAAGAAACGAAGAGCTTACCTGATATTCCCTCAAACCCTGCTCCCGGTGAAAGATAAGCAAATTTAAAGGCACTCACTCACCTTCACGACAGGCCCCAAGCTGCATCTAGGTCATCTCTGAGGTATAGGACGGCTGCCTGAGGTTAAATTGCGCTGTAAGAGTTAGTCAATTTCCCCATAGCGCTGGGATTCTAGGGATATTGTTCTCTTCTTCAGTCATTTTGCTTAGCAGCAATGGGTGAGATGTTATGTCTCGAACGTTGTGCCTCCCTCCTCTGCAACCCCCATGGAGAAGGATACGAGCAGCAACATCATGGAAATACTGTTATGACCCTTGTGGAAACAAACTACAAACAACCCAACTAAGACCAATATACAAGACTTCACTTTTATATTAGCAATCACACCAAAATCAACGTAAATTAAACATGAATTAACAGGAAAATTGCAATAATATGACCGATAAATTACACATAGCAGATACAAAGACATATCTCACACATTTCTCAATCAGCCCATTCAGCACGTATCGCATTCATTTCAGCCACAATATCCTTCAAAACGTTGAACTTCTTCAAATCATCTTCAAATTCCATCTTCATTTCTCTAAAGCTTTAGCACCAAGTCTCATCAAACACCGGCATTACTTCACCCAATTTCCACAAATATAATTTTCACAGTCGACACATTTCCAGATCACTTCTTCTTCACAAAACCCTGCTCATGTGGGGCCTGTTTGTGCACTATGCCAGTGCATAAAGGGTCTCCAAATCCAGATATAAAGCTCTGTTCAAGATCCGAGCTCCAGCAGCTTGCAGTCAAGTAGAACATAGAACATAGACCAGTACAGCACAGAACAGGCCCTTCAGCCCTCGATGTTGTGCCGAGCAATGATCACCCTACTCAAACCCACGTATCCACCCTATACCCGTAACCCAACAACCCCCCCCCCCCCCAACCTTACTTTTTTAGGACACTACGGGCAATTTAGCATGGCCAATCCACCTAACCCGCACATCTTTGGACTGTGGGAGGAAACCGGAGCACCCGGAGGAAACCCACGCACACACGGGAAGGACGTGCAGACTCCGCACAGACAGTGACCCAGCCGGGAACCGAACCTGGGACCCTGGAGCTGTGAAGCATTTATGCTAACCACCATGCTACCGTGCTGCCCCTGTCTCTGAGAATCTCCCATTTATAGGACCCTGGGCTTTAAGTATAAAGGGTAAGAGGGCAAAAGTTAAGAGGCCATGATGAATCTTCATAAAATACTGGTTCTGTCCCAAATGGGTGCCCCTGGCCCAAATGTCAAATTCTGGGCACGACAGTTTAGTAAAGTTGACAACTATAGAGAGGGTGCAGAGAAGAGTTTAAAAATGGATCAAAAGATAAAGATAAAGAATAAATAAAACTCACCCATGGTGGCATTGATTGCCATCGATTCGGGAGAAGAATTCGCGCCCTTTTTGTTCACTCCGGCGCAGGCGCAGGCACACTCCGGCCGACCGCGGTGCGCAGGCGCGCTCCGGCCGACCGCGGTGCGCAGGCGCGCTCCGGCTGACCGCGGTGCGCAGGCGCGCTCTGGCCGACCGCGGTGCGTATGCGCGCTCTGGCCGACCGCGGTGCGCAGGCGCGCTCTGGCCGCCCGCGGTGCGCAGGCGCGCTCTGGCCGACCGCGGTGCGCAGGCGCGCTCTGGCCACCCGCGGTGCGCAGGCGCGCTCCGGCCGCCCGCGGTGCGTGCTCCCTTCTCTTCACGCTGCTGCCCCCATCCAATCGATGCCCGGGGCCAGCGCACCGTCGGCCCCCCCCTCTGCACGCCACTGGCCTCCTGGCCAGTACTCTGTGGGCCTCTTCCAGCTCCAGCGGCAGATGGAAAGATCCTGCCCCCACCAGCGAGTTCAGCATCACGGCCACATAAGCCGACAGGTCCGACCCCTCCAGCCCCTCCGCGAGGCCCAGGATCCATAAGTTCTTCGTCCTTGACCCAAACTCCATCTCCTCAAAACGATCTTGCCACTTTTTGTGGAGCGCCTCGTGCATCTCCACCTTCCCCACGAGGGCCGAGACCTCATCCTCGCGCTCAGAGGACTGCTGCTGCAACTCAAGGATCGCTGCACCCTGGGTTGTCTGGGTGATGTATCATAAATTGAACGCGAGACTAGTTGCTGAACAAAAGTATGGCTTTAATATACTAGATGTTAAGCCCTGCGGTCGATTACAGTAGAAGAATGACCGCCGGGAGTACTGGGTATTTATACCCCGCCCTGGAGGCGGGGTTAACTCAGCCTCTCGAACAATCGGGGAGCCGACACATGACTGGTCTCAACCAACCGGTCGAGAGGCACATGACAGACCAGGGCCAATGGTAAGCCGGTGTTCTGCACCAATGGCAGGCAGCTATGCTAATCATACCATCACATTCACCCCTTGCGGAGAAAGAAGCCGGGGGGGGGGGGGGGGGGGAGGGTGTCAACGAGAGCTGGGGGGGGGGAGAGAACTGGTGGTGTGAGTAGTAAGGAGAAAAAAAAATGTATCCTTGGCTTCCCACTGGCCCAGACATTTAGCAACTGTACATAGTGTCCATACAAGGTCCATGGTGGTGTTGAAGTTAAATGGACTCGACCAGCCTTTTCGTTGCCCATTACGTCCTGGCAGACTGCCGCAGGGGAGTTCGTGACGTTGGTTCAGCCGATGGTGGTGGTTCAGCTGAAGTCCTGGACTCCGGGAGCGGTGGTCCTTGAACTGTCTCCGTACCCCGGGCTGGTGGTGGAGACGCCATGGATGGGGAAGGGGTGGCCTTGGTGGTGTGCTGGGGGAAATGGGGTGGGAGGGTGGTCTGTGGTGAAGGGGGGGAAGGCCGCTCGCCAGCGGGTGCCAGGTCCCGGAGGGAGACCGTGTCCTGCCGACCGTCGGGGTACTCCACGTATGCATACTGTGGGTTAGCATGGAGTAACTGGACTTGTTCCACCAACGGGTCGGGCTTGTGCACCCGCACATGCTTCCGGAGCAAGATGGGTCCGGAGGCGGCCAGCCACGTCGGGAGAGGGGATCCGGAGGATGACTTCCTGGGGAAAACAAGAAGACGTTCATGAGGTGTCTGATTTGTTGTTGTACAGAGGAGGGAGCGGATGGAATGTAGGGCATCGGGGATAACCTCTTGCCATCGGGAAATAGGGAGATCTTTGGACCGGAGGGCCAGTAGGATGGTCTTCCAGATGGTACCATTCTCCCGCTCGACCTGTCTGTTACCCTGGGGGTTATAGCTGGTCGTCCTGCTAGAGGCAATGCCCCTGCTGAGCAGGAATTGATGCAGCTCGTCGCTCATAAATGAGGACCCCCGATCGCTATGTATGTTCGCGGGGTAGCTGAACAGGGAGAAGATGGAGAGGAGGGCCTTAATGACGGTCGATGTGGTAATGTCGGGGCAGGGAATGGCGAAGGGGAAGCGGGAGTATTCATCGATCACCGTCAGGAAGTAAATGTTGCGGTTGCTAGAGGGAAGTCTATGCTGAGACGTTCGAAGGGGCGGGATGCTTTGATCAGATGCGCGCGCTCGGTGCGGTAGAAGTGCGGTTTGCACGCTGCGCAGATGTGGCAGTCATGGGTTACTGTCCTGACTTCCTCGATGGAGTAGGGAAGGTTGCGGGTCTTTATAAAATGATAGAAACGGGTCACCCCTGGATGGCAGAGGTCCGCGTGGAGGGAGCGGAGGCGGTCTATCTGCACGCTGGCGCAGGTACCACGGGACAGGACATCAGGAGGCTCATTGAGCTTCCCAGGACGATACAAGATATCGTAGTTGTAACGTGGACAACTTGATCTGCCACCGCAAGATCTTGTCGTTCTTAATCTTGCCCCTCTGTGCATTATCGAACATGAAGGCTACTGACCGTTGGTCTGTGAGGAGGGTAAACTTCCTGCCGGCCAAATAGTGCCTCCAATGTCGCACAGCTTCGACTATGGCCTGGGCTTCCTTTTCGCCGCCGAATTGGAAGGTCAAGCTCTCCGAGGAGTGGCGGAGTTCGGAAGCCTGGAGGGTTCTGGAGAAGAAGGCCACGGGTCTGCCCGCTTGGTTCAGGGTGGCCGCCAGAGCTACTTCTGATGCGTCGCTCTCGACCTGGAAGGGGAGGGACTCGTCGATGGCGCGCATCGTGGCCTTTGCGATGTCCGCTTTGATGCGGCTAAAGGCCTGGCAGGCCTCTGTCGATGGCGGGAAGGTCATGGACTGAATGAGGGGACGGGCCTTGTCGGCGTAATTGGGAACCCATTGGGCGTAGTAAGCGAAGAAACCCAAGCAGCGTTTGAGGGATTTGAGGGTATTGGGGAGAGGGAGTTCCATCAGGGGGCGCACGCGCTCGGGGTCGGGGCCTATCACTCCGTTACGCACTACGTAGCCGAGGATGGCTAGGCGGTCGGTGCTAAACACGCATTTATCCTTATTGTAAGTTAGGTTAAGGAGTTTTGCATTTTGGAGGAATTTTCAGAGGTTGGTGTCATGGTCCTGCTGGTCGTGGCCGCAGATGGTGACATTATCAAGATACGGGAAGGCAGCCCGTAATCCGTACTTGTCGACCATTCGGTCCATCTCCCGTTGGAAGACCGAGACCCCATTTGTGACACCGAATGGAACCCTGAGGAAGTGGTAGAGGCGCCCATCTGCCTCGAAAGCGGTGTACTTGCGGTCACTCGCGCGGATGGGGAACTGGTGATAAGCGGACTTGAGGCCCACCGTGGAGAAGACTTTGTATTTCGCAATCTCGTTTACCATGGCGGAAATACGGGGGAGAGGATACGCGTCCAGTTGCGTAAACCGGTTGATGGTCTGACTGTAGTCGATGACCATCCGGTTTTTCTCCCCAGTCCAGATCACCAGCACTTGGGCTCGCCAGGGACTGTTGCTGGCCTCGATGACCCCTTCCTTCAGCAACCTCTGGACCTCGGACCTGATGAAGGTCTGGTCCTGGGCGCTGTACCGTCTGCTCCGGGTCGCGACGGGTTTGCAATCGGGGGTGAGATTAGCAAACAAGGAGGGGGGGGTCCACTTTGAGGGACGCGAGGCTGCCTACAGTGAGGGGGGGTATAGGGCCGCCGAATTGGAAGGTCAAGCTCTGCAGGTTGCACTGGAAGTCCAGTCCTAGGAGTGCCGGTGTGCAAAGGTCGGGGAGGATAAGGAGTTTATAATTTTAAAAAACCTTCCCCTAGACCGTGAGGTCCGCGATGCAGCACCCGGTGATGCGGATGGAGTGTGAACCTGAGGCCAACCCGATTTTGTGTCTTACAGGGTGGACAGGGAGCGCGCAGCGCCTTACCGTGTCAGGGTGTACGAAGCTTTCCGTGCTCCCGGAGTCCAGCAGGCAGTCCGTCTCGTGCCCGTTGAGGTGGATTTGCGTCGTCGTCTATGCGATCATGCGTGGACGTGACTGGTCGAGCTGAATGGCCGCGAGCCGTGGAGAAGATCCATAGTCGTCGTCGGCAGCCGAGTAGGTGCTGGCAGGACATTGTGTGCCAGTCCAGGATGGCGGCGCCCAGGACCCGCACGTGGAGTCGGGGCCCCAAGATGGCGGCGCCCAGGACCCGCACGTGGGGTCGGGGCCCCAAGATGGCGGCGCCAAGGACCCGCACGTGGCGTCCGGGGCCCAAAATGGCAGCGCCCGCAGGACCCTCGTGGTTGCTGGGGGCGGGGTTAGTGGTGCCAGCGGGCCGATCGGAGCGGCTGAGAGCGGGGGCAGAGAGGCGCGCAGGCCGGACGCAGGGGCCCGGGGGCGGGGTGGGGGGAGACTGACGCGGTGCGCTGGAGGGGCCCGGAAGGACCCGGAGGAGGAGATCCCCGGTCGCTGCGCGGCACAGCTGCGACCGATTTGGCCTGGCAGACCGTCGAAAAATGGCCCTTCTTCCCACAGCACTTACAAAGGGTGGAGCGGGCTGGGCAGCGTGGGCGGGGGTGTTTGGCAAGCCCACAGAAATAGCAGCGGGGCCCCGCGGACTTGTCGGGGCGTCCCACGGCGCAGGCCTGAGGGGGGTCGGGAGTGGCGAATGCGGTGGGGAAGTGTGCCAGGAGGCCCAGGGCGCTGCAGCGCGGCTGGGGACATAGGTGCGGGCGTTTATGTCGGCAACCTCCAGGGAGGTGGAGAGAGTCCGTGCCTCAGTTAGGCTGAGGTCGTCTTTTTCCAGCAGCCGCTGGCGGATTGCGGCGGACTGCATCCCAGCCACGTAAGCATCTCTGATTAAAAGTTCCATGTGCTCAGTGGCTGAAACTTGGAGGCAGGCGCAATTCCTCCCCAGGACAGCGAGGGCCCGGTAAAAATCATCTAAGGACTCACCGGGGAACTGTTGTCTGGTAGCCAGCAGATATCGGGCGTACACTTGGTTTACCGGCTTAAGAAATTGTCCTTTTAGCGTATCCATGCCCACGCTGGAATGGAGAATATGAAGTTTCTGTGCCATGGTGGGGGGGCTGCTTGCGGTCACCAGATAGCTATCGAAACATGCCAACCAATGCTTGAAGATTGCCGATGCGTTCGGAGTTTGCGGGCTGAAGCGGAGACAGTCGGGCTTGATTCGGAGCTCCATCTTCAAATTTCTAGTATATTAAATTGATGTACCATCAATTGAACACGAGACGAGTTGCTGAACAAAAGTATGGCCTTAATATACTAGATGTTATATACTAATATACTAGTTAATATATTAGTCCAAAGATGTGCGGGTTAGGTGGATTGGCCATGCTAAATTGCCCGTAGTGTCCTAAAAAGTAAGGTTAAGGGGGGGTTGTTGGGTTACGGGTATGGGGTGGATACGTGGGTTTGAGTAGGGTGATCATTGCTCGGCACAACATCGAGGGCCGAAGGGCCTGTTCTGTGCTGTACTGTTCTATGTTCTATGTTCTATGTTAAGCCCTGCGGTCGATTACAGTAGAAGGACGACCGCCGGGAGTACTGGGTATTCATACCCCGCCCTGGAGGCGGGGTTAACTCAGCCTCTCGACCAATCGGGGAGCAGTCACATGACTGGTCTCAACCAACCGGTCGAGAGGCACATGACTGACCAGGGCCAATGGTAAGCCGGTGTTCTGTACCAATGGCAGGCAGCTATGCTAATCATACCACCACACTGGTTCTCCAGCAGCTTACTTGTAGTAACTTTCAAAGAGTCCAGCAACTCCACTTTCAGCTCCGTAAAGTAGTGCAGAAGGGCCGCCTGCTGCTCCTGCGCCCACTGCCTCCACTCCTCGGGGGCTCCACCGACCGCCATTTTGTCCACCTTCCCCCGCTTTTCCAGGGGAGCTGCTGCCGGTTTTTGCCTCGCTCCACTCCGGGTCCGCACCATAAATCCCGGGGGGTATTACTCCGGACCCCTTCACACACCGGGAATCGTTGAATCAGCACCGTTTGGGGCCCTTAAAAGAGCTCACAAGTCCTACGCAAGCGGGAGCTGCCGAACGTGTGGCTTAGCTCCGCATTGCCACCACCGGAAGTCCCTCATTAACAATGTCGAGCAGCACTTAAATAGCTCTTGTTCAGGCAGCTCGCAACAATGGAACCCAGGAGAGCGGTCTCAAGATTCAGGGATGTAGATCTGGCAAGGCTCCTAGATGCAGCAGAGGCCACGAGAGATGGTCTGTTCCCTTGAGGATCCTGGAGAGTCAGTCACAGGGCTGCCAAAGCTGCCTGGGACAAGTTGGTGATGACTGTGAGCGCTGGGAGTGTGACCAGGAGGACTGGCCTGCAGTGCCGGAAAAACAGCACGAGTGAGTCAATAACAACGCTCCCCCCCCCCCCCCCCCCACCTCGAGACCTTTCCGCCCCACACCCCAATTCATGCAACACCCAACCCTCCCTCCACCCCTTCCGTTCAAACCCCCCAACCCTCCCTCCACATCCCCCTCTCTTGAACCCCCCCCAACCCTTCCTTCATACATCCCTCCTACCACTGTGAACCAGCCCTGTGGCTAACAATGGCCTCTCTGTGTCTCCTCAGGAAAAGCTCTTTCACAACCATGGGGAGAGGGTTCAGGCGGGCCAGCAGAGGTGAGGATCCACCAGACTCCACCTGGAGGACCTGTCAAATGTGAGTTGTTATTGCCTCACTGCCTGACCCATCCCTCCCACGGACCACATGTCCATTCTCCCGCAGGTCCTCCAGCCAATGGCGCCGGCCCATCCCAGGTGGCCCCCTCTGCAGCCTCCCTGAGACCACCTCGGAGGGGAGCTCCAAGGAAAACACGATCGAGGCGTCACAGCTGTTATCTCCACCCTCCACCAGCACAGATACACACACCTCTGTGGGAAATGTTAGTGGTCAGGTTTCTGGGGTACAATCTGGTGAGAACCACACAGCTGCTGATGCACTTCAGGGAGAGGCAGGGACCCTCGGGTGAGACAGCAATCGGAGGTCTGCTGGATCTCCAGGACCCAGCTGAATCCGCAATAAACAACCTTGTGCACAACCAGTATGATGCCTTTGTCACTTTCTTCTGCAATGTGGGCCAACCTCCAAACTCTAGGTTAAACACAAGAATGGATTTCTTTTAGTCTTCTTTCATACAATTTGTGGATAACTGGATTTACTGGGAGGCTAATTGCCAGAGGTTTGTGACCAGGGCAGAATGAAGGAGGAGAGGTGGAGACATTCTGTCTGACCCTTCATTGAAGCGGAATACCATTGGTACACAATCTGGATGATGTCACCAAAAAATATTTTCTTGATCATTGCAAAGAAGAATTTCCACTTCACCCAGAGGAGGGCTCTACTTTGCATCTTGTGTTATGGTCCCAGTTGATGTTACTGCTGAACAACTCAGATCCCAAGGTGGAACATGGCTTGACAGATCCTATCCTTTGTTTTTTTTCTTCAAACACATTGAAGGCGGCCACTGAGCAGAGTCAGAGGGGTCAGCTGATGAAGGTTCAACAAAGGAAAAAGACCTTATTAAACAAAACAAAGTGAACAATAATACTCTACTCCTTCATCCCAACTATGCAGTTACAGATTTGTAAAGCTAGCAGAAGTTACAAAATATATCTTATACTCTAATGTTCTCAGTAAATACACAGTTCACGTAAACCAATAGACGAAATGTGGCCCCACAGTCCAAAACCAAGTGACAGATGCCACGTGTAATATCCCGCATGGGACCCTCTGGGTGGGAATGCTTGTCTTCCCCGTGCTCCTCTGTTTATCTGGTTAATCACTGTATAAAAGGTCAGCGGTAAGGCACCAACCCGAGCAGAACCCTGTAGCGATATGTACGGTACTGTACATATCATTCTGGTAAATAAACTTTGTTCCTTATTTTATTGGGGGTGGACTCCCGTGTCCTTATTAAACCACCCAAAACAATTTGTATGGATAGGACACTGTCAGAGATGGGGAGAAATGTTTTCTCAGAGGGTTGTGTAACTTTGGAATGCGTTGCCTCAGAAAGTTGTGGAGGTGGGGGTCACTGGATATTTTTAAGGCGGAAGTAGATAGATTCTTGTTGGACCAGGGAGTAAATGTGAATACTGGATTTCGAAACTCAAACAGGTCTGCCATAATGCCAATGAATGGCGGAGCAGGCTCAAGGGGCTGAATGGCCTACTTCTGTTCCTATTCTGTATGTTCATATACAATTAACCCCCTTCCCCAAAATCTCACTTTATCTCTTCCTTTCAGGCACTCCTCACATTTTACCTCTATGACTAGGTTTTTGACCACCTGTCCCAACATCTCACTATGGAGATCGGTATCACGCTTTGTCTGGTAAAGCCTTTATGAATCGCAGTGGGATGCTTTACTACGTTAAAGGTGATACATAATTCCAAGTTGCTATTGAATCATACTCTTTTTTTTTATAAATGTTTTTATTCAGTTTTCATATTTTATATTGAACAAATTACAAATTGTTAGGAGAAAGAAAAAAGAAAAAAAACAAACACGCAAAAATTAACATACATATTTACAGGTAAGCATCTTCGTAGTAGTAACTGCCCCCCCCCCCCCCCCCCCCCCCTCAACATGTTTATTTAGTTTGGTTTTGGGCCTTAGCTAGCCATCGAACCCCCGTAACGAACCTGTAGCCCCCCCCCCCCCCCCCCCCCGCTACCTTCCCCCGACTATTCTTCCTCTTGTACATTGGCCACAAATAGGTCCCGGAACAGTTGCATGAATGGCTCCCACGTTCTGTGGAAGCCGTCGTCCGACCCTCGGATGGCAAATTTGATTTTCTCCATTTGGAGAGATTCCGAGAGGTCGGACAGCCAGTCCGCAGCTCTGGGCGGTGCTGCTGACCGCCAGCCAAACAGGATTCTACGGCGGGCGATCAGGGAGGCAAAGGCAAGGGCGTCTGCCCTCCTCCCCAGGAATAGATCTGGCTGTTCTGAAACCCCGAAGACCGCCACTATCGGGCATGGCTCCACCCTCACTCCCACCACTTTGGACATTACCTCGAAGAAGGCTGTCCAGTACTCCACGAGTCTGGGGCAAGACCAGAACATGTGGGCGTGGTTGGCCGGGCCTCTTTGGCACCGTTCACATCTGTCTTCCACCTCCGGGAAGAACCTACTCATACGGGTTCTTGTTAAGTGGGCTCTATGTACCACTTTTAGTTGCGTCAGGCTGAGCCTTGCGCACGTGGAGGTGGAGTTGACCCTATGCAGTGCTTCGCTCCAGAGTCCCCACCCGATCTCCATCCCCAGGTCGTCCTCCCATTTCCTCCTTGTTGCGTCCAGTACGGTGTCGTCCCTATCTACCAGTCGGTCATACATGTCACTACAGTTCCCTTTCTCTAGGATACTTGCGTCCAGTAGGTCTTCCAGTAGTGTCTGTCGTGGCGGTTGTGGGTACGTCCTTGTCTCCTTTCGTAGGAAGTTTTTGAGCTGCAGGTACCGTAGCTCGTTCCCCCCAGCTAGCTGAAATTTCTCTGTCAGTTCGTCCAGTGTTGCGATCATGTCGTCCGTGTATAGGTCCCTGACTGTCAGTGTCCCCCCGTCCTGCCTCCACCTTTTGAAGGTGGCGTCGGTCAGTGCTGGTTTGAACCTATGGTTGTTGCAGATGGGAGCCCTGTTCGACATTTTGGTCAGGCCAAGTTGCTGCCGCAGTTGGTTCCAGGATTGGAGGGTGGCTGTCACCACTGGGCTGCTGGAGTGTTTTTTGGGTGGGGATGGGTGCTGCCGTGGCGAGGGCCCGGAGGGAGGTTCCAATGCAGGAGGCCTCCTCCGCACGCACCCACTCAGCTTCTGGCTCCTGGATCCATCCCCTTACTCGCTCGGCTGTTGCTGCCCAGTGGTAGAATTGTAGATTCGGGAGGGCTAACCCTCCCCTGGTTTTTGTTTTTTGTAAGACCTTCTTTGGGATCCTAGCATTTTTACCCCCCCATACGAACGCCATGATGAGTTTGTCCAGCGCTTTGAAAAAGGCCTTGGGGATGTAGATCGGAATGGATCTAAACAGGAAGAGGAACCTGGGCAGTACGTTCATTTTGATCGTCTGAACTCTCCCCGCGAGGGAGAGCGGGAGTGTGTTTTTGAATCATACTCTTGAATGAGAAGGTAAATGATTCTGTCAAACATGGAAAACGGTGTGTTGTGTTTATTCTGCATTATATATTAAATTACTGTGTTCATACATGTGGAATGGCTAAACAATGTTGTGAAGTATTCAAACAAGTCAGTGTGCTGTGACCACTGTTTTAGATGCTAAAAGGTCCTGAGAACATTATAATACATCCTTCCAGGATAGCAGCATGCCATCACTTTAAGACACATTACAACATCCCCTTTCTTTTGAACTAGTTGCGCTTTCTTGAATGTTATGAAACAGAATCCATGCCTCTTATTTGTTTTGTTATCTATGATTCTATTGATTCAACTTCCCCAAAAGTGCCACAGTATTGCCTTAAAGGGATCATAGAATCATAGAATTTACAGTGCAGAAGGAGGCCATTCGGCCCATCGAGTCAACACTGGTCCTTGGGCAGAGCACCCCATTTAAGCTCAGGCCTCCACCCTATCCCCGCAGCCCCACCCAACATTTTTTTGGACACAAAGGGCAATTTAGCATGGCCAGTACATCTAACCTGCACATCTTTGGACTGTGGGTGGAAACCGGAACACCGGAGGAAACCCACGTAGACATGGGGAGAATGTGCAGACGCCGCACAGCCAGTGACTCAAGCCAGGAATCGAACCTGGGACCCTGGAGCTGCGAAGCAACTGTGCTAACCACTGTGCTACCGTGCTGCCCCAGATGGCATGCTTCTATCCCTAACGGCATATTACACCAGAAAGCCCTTAATACTATTACTGAGGGTAAGCATTCAACAATACTGGGACTCAATTCCAGAGACAACAAGGTACTCCATAGCTGTGTTTATACCTATTTCTGCTGTCACTCCTAGGGCTCTTGGGTCAGGGGCTCTTGGGTCAAGAAGAGCTTATGGCTATGAAGTCAGCAGGAAAGATGAAATGGAACGGAATATGGCAGGACCCCAGGTTATGAGAGTGGTGCTGTGTCCTTTATTTTTTTCTGCATTGAATCTTTGGGGATCCCTATGTAACACAGCAGTTGCTGATGTAGCCTAACTCTGCAAATACTTTCATTAATATGTGCCCTCTAGTAAAATATTAATGGAACTGATTTAATTTGTTGGCACTAATAGAACTATAGTATCTAGCACATTTATCCCCAGTGGTTGCTAAATCTATATTTACAACTGCTTTAGTCTTCATTGCACACATGAATGCTTGGCAAAGTAGTGCTCTTGAAAGATATGTAAACTATAATCTATATATAACAAACAGGTGTTCAGCCATGAATAAGCTCACAATTTGATTTAACTTTAGGAACAAAATAAAGTGTATTTGTAAGGTAATGAATTTCCAAAGAAGACCTGAATCTGTTTTTATACAGTAAGAATGATTAACCATTGGCAGGCTGAGTATGAGTTTACACATTTGACTCCAATCAGCCTGTGTAGTTCGTCAGGGAACATATATATCCATTGAAACATAGAAAATAGGAGCAGGCGTAGGCTATTTAGCCCTTTGAGACTGTTCCGCCATTCATTATGATCATGGCTGATCATCCAACTCAGTAACTGGTTCCCGCTTTCCCCCATATCTTTCGATCCCAAGAGCTGTATCTAGCTCGTTCTTGAAAACATAAACTGTTTTGACCTCAACTACTTGTGGTAGCGAATCCCACAGGCTCAACACTTCTAGATAGAGAAATTTCTCCTCATCTCAGTCCTAAATGGTTCACTACGTATCCTGAGACTGTGATCCCTGGTTCTGGACTCCCCCACCATCAGGAACATTCTTTCTGCATCTACCCTGTCTAGTCCTGTTATGATTTTTTAGGTTTCTATGAGATGCTCCCTCATTCTTATGAACTTCAGCGAATATAATCGTAACCGACTCAATCTCTCCTCATGTGTCAGTCTTGCTATCCAATGATGAACATCCTTCCTCAGATAAGGAGACCCTTATATATATTCCAGGTGTGGCCTTAGCAAGGCCCTGCATAAATGCATCAAGACAGCCTGCTCCTGTACTCAAATCCTCTCGCTATGAAGACCAGCCTACCATTTGCCTTCATTCCCATCTGCTGCGCCTTCATGCTTACTTTCAGTGACTGGTGTACAAGGACATTCAGGTGTCATTGCACTTTCCCCTGCCTCAATTTATAACCACTCAGATAATGTCTGCCTTCCTGTTTTTGCTACCAAAGTGGATAACCTTACATGTATCTACATTACACTGCATCTGCCATGTATTTGCTCATTCACTCAGCTTGTCTAAATCACACTGAAGGATCTCTGCTTCTTCAATTGGCAACACCTTGGCCGGGATTCTCCGACCCTGCGCCGGGCTGGAGCATTCCTGGGGGGAATAGCAAATCCCGCCCCGCCGCCGGCTTCCCTATTGTCCGGCGCCGTTTTCTGCCGGCAGCGGGATTCCCGCCGTGCCGGTTGGGGGCCATTGACAGTGCCCCCCCCCCCCCCCCCCCCCGCCGATTCTCCGGGCCCCTATGGGCCGAGTGGCCGATGAGTTTTGCCCAGTCCCGCCGGCGTGAATTACTCAACTCACACACGGCAGGACCTGGAAGGTAAGTGTGCGGAGGCCGTTCTGGGGGGGGGGGGGGGGGGGGGTGTGGGATCCGTGCCCCCACGGTGGCCTGACCTGCGATGTGGGTCTACCTATCGACGGGCCGGCTGGTTCCATGGGGGGCCTACTTTAATCCGCGGCGGGCCCCTGTAGGGCTCCGCCATTTTGCCCGGAAACTCGCACCGGCTCTTCAGCGCCGGCTGGAGCTGCGGGAACCACTCTGGCGTCAACCTAGCCCCTAGAAAGGGGAGAGATCCTCACTCTCGGGGGCCGTTGACGCCGGAGTGGTTGGCGCCGGTTTTCAAGCCGGCGTGGGGACTAGCCCCATTATAGGAGAATCCTGCCCTATGTGTTTTAATGTGTTCACCCGCCATGTTGCATTGTTAATAAAAAATAAGGGAATGATCCATAATTTGGGATAGAAAATCCGACGGCACCTGCTCTCAGTTAGAGTTGGCTTTGCAGATTTTTTGCATGGCAACTTCTGGAAGTGTGAGCAACGAGGGAAACTGGGCACCTGGGCCTGAGAATTCAGGGCAAGAAAGTGTATATCTTATTAAGTAATGAGAGTGAAGGGTTGTGAAATTAACAGTGCAAGGACTGAGAAGGAAGTATAAGTTAGAGTGGCTTCATTCAATGTCAACTCAAGGACAGAAAGATAAAGAGGAGCAAAAGAGACTGGATTATCAGAACAAAAAATAGGAATCAACCCATTAAAACCCGAAGGAACATTGATTTCCACTTGAAACGGTAAATTTTCAGTGCCAGACAGGTTGTCTGACAGTAATTAATACTTATCACTTTGCTAAAAGAGTATTTAGAATTTAAATGAATTTACTTAAGTTTCAGTGGTGGGTTTGACTCATATCTACTGTGCAAATACATCACACGGCATTCAATACAGTCAGTGATAGGCTATTTTCATGACGCTAATGGCAAATCAGACAGCAGCTTTTGAATTTCTGCATTTAATCCCACACTTTCCCTAATACGAAGTTGCAGTAGCATTTACACACATATGGTGCAAATATGGCTCCACCATTATTTTAACAGAAAATGATGCTACATAATTTCTCTTTGTAAAAAAAAATGTAAATTGTGTAATACTCTTCATCCAAAAGGGTCACTAGATAATGTTTCCATTTCTTCTTAGTCACTCCTCCTCCTTTGAATTTTTACCTGGGTCTCTGGTTGGCTCAGATACAGTAACATTTTGCCATATTCTTGTTTCTGGAAAATGGATACCATAAGGGCAGCTCTAAATGAGCCATAGAGGTCGATTTACTGTCACAGGTTTATCTGGATTCTGTAAAAACAAGAGCAGACAACTGCAGCCTCTGCCTGATTGAGGGAGCTGGTATCAGAAAGGGGTAAGAAAAGTGGATACTTTAATCACATGTGGCTTCCTTCAGGCTCAGGTGGTGCCAGAAGCTTGTGTCTCCCCATGAGGTTGGCCGACCAAAGGCTCCAAACACCTCCACACTCATTGTACATTCCCCACATGGCGCTGTCCATTTGTCAGCCAGCTTCTCACTGGGCAGGCACTCCATATTTGGAGGGACCCATTATTGGAATGGTGGTGCTGAAAGCAATACCTTGCCTGGGGTTCGGACCCCCCTGTAGTGATCTATGTATGTGCATGTACATAAGGGGCCAATGTGTAATCAGTAGAATCAGATGATCGCTAGAGGGCAGTACCAACAGGGGTATAAAAGCAACTTCATTTTGCTCCTCTCGCTCTTTTGGGTGTACTGTGATGAGAGAGCAGGAGTGTGGATTAGCTCAGAGTGTTAGTGTAGTTAAACATAGTTACTGTATTTAGATCTTGTTAACCTTGTTGCGAGTATTAATATTACAGTAAAGTACTCACAAATTTATTGTTTTAGTTACTCAATACGATTTCTTTTCCCCAATGGACGACTTTGAGTCTTTCTCATCAAGATTCAGAAAACCTCATCAACAACAGTATTGAGTAACATATATTACATTCAGTAGCATAACATAATATACTACCAGAAGTGTAATAAAACACCCCTTCCTTCTTTTCCTTGCAACCCCCCTCTCCACCCTGCAATCTGCATCCTTCCTTCACTCACCTCTGGTCTGGGCATTTGGTGGGTTGCATTGCCTGTAGCTGCCACCTCTCCAGCTGGTGGCATTACAGGCTGCCAGCCTCTGATTGGCCAGCAGCTATTGGTGGATGGGATGTCTGCCGCCTGGGGCATCAGTCATAGGGAAGGTCCGATGGTGGCCGCTTAAAATACCATCAGGTCTCCCCCGTGAAACTGGCGGGGGTTCCCCACTGGTTCTCCAACGGGTGAGGATCTGTCAGCCTAACAGAATCCTGGCCATAGAGGCCACGGTAAAAGTACATCTCGTATGCACACAAGAAAGCAACAGGCTGAGGAATTTTATAAATCATTATATTTCTTTAATTTCATTTTGACCTTGGCTTCACCCATAATTGGGCCATGACATCCCTTTCTTGGGACCATAACTGGTATAATTTATTGGTTTGGATTGTATTTGATTGTATTGTATTTGATTTATTGTCACATGTACCGAGGTACAGTGAGAAGTATTGTTCTCTGTACAGTCCAGATGGATCGTTCCATACATGAAAAGCATAGGGCATACGATAAATACACAATGTAAATACATTAACACAGACATCAGGTGAAGTATAGAGTGTAGTACTACTCAGTAGAGAAGGTGTGTGGAGAGATCAGTTCAGTCCAGAAGAGGGTCATTCAGGAGCCTGATAACAGCAGGGAAGAAGTTGTTTTTGAACCTGTTTGTGCATGTTCTCAGACTTTTGGATCTCCTGCCTGATGGAAGAGGTTGGAAGAGAGAAGGACTCGGGTAAGAGAGGTCTTTGATTATGCTGCCCGCTTTCCCAAGGCAGAGGGAGGTGTAGATAGAGTCAAAGGATGGGAGGCAGCTTTGCGCAATGGGCTAGGCTGTGTTCATGACTCTTTGCAGTTTCTTACAGTCTTGGGCCGAGCTGTTGCCATACCAGGCTGTGATGCACCCAGATAGGATGCTTTCTATGTTAATTTTAATAGAAAACACCAACCCTTCGCAGTCAGTGAGCCATTGAGCCCCCTTTCAACTAGAAAAATGCAAACTGTTCTGTCTGAAAAAACTTGCCTGACTTAATCTTATTTTTACAAGTTGTGTGCCAGACCTATTTGACGCTTATTGTAAGGTCTTGCATGCAGATGCAGCAGGCAATTAGGAAGGCACATGTCATGTTGACCTTTATTGCAAGGAGTTTTGAGTACAAGAATAAAGAAGTCTTGCTACAATTGTACAGGGTTTTTGTGAGACCACATCTGGAGTACTGTGTGCAGGGCAGCTCGGTAGCATAGTGGTTAGCACTGTGGCTTGACAGCGCCAGGGTCCCAGGTTCAATTCCTGGCTGGGTCACTGTCTGTGCGGAGTCTGCACGTTCTCCCCATGTCTGCGTGGGTTTCCTCCGGGTGCTCCAGTTTCCTCCCACTAGTCCCGAAGACGTGCTATTAGGTCATTTGGACATTCTGAATTCTCCCTCTGTGTACCCGAACAGGAGCCGGAATGTGGCGACTAGGGGCTTTTCACAGTAACTTCATTGCAATGTAAGCCTACTTGTGACAATAAAGATTATTATTATTAGTTTTGGTCTTCACATTTTAAAAAGGGTATATTTGCATTGGAGGCAGTACAGCAAAGTTTCACTAAATTGGTCCCCGGGATGAGAGGGGTGACCAATGATGACACACTGAGCAAATATGGGCTGATAATCTCTGGAGCTTAGAATAATGAGACACAATTGCACTGAAACCTACAAAATCCTGAAGGGGCTTTATAGGGTGGACACTGAGAGGTTACCGCTGGTCAATGAATCTAAAACCTGGGGACACAATCTCAGAATAAGGAGCTGATCATTTGGGACTGAAAGGTGGAGAAAGAAACTTCTTCACTCAAGGGGTTGTGAACCTTTAGAATTCTCTACCCAGAGGTTTGTGAATACTTAAGATGGGGATAGACAGATTTTTGGTTTCTCAGGAAATTAAGGAATATGAGGAGTAGGTGGGAAAGTGAAGTTTTTAAAAATAAATTTTGGAGTACCCAATTATTTTTTTCCAATCAAGGGTCAATTCAGCGTAGTCAGTCCATCTAACCTGCACGCCTTTGGGTTGTGGGGTGAAACCCACGCAAACTCCACATGGACAGCGATGCCGGGCCAGGATTGAACCCGGGTCCTCAGCGCCGTAGGCAGCAGTGCTAACCACTGCTGCCCTGGTAAAATGGAGTTGAAGCCCAAGATCAGCCATGATCGTATTGAAGGCCAGAGCAGGCGCAATGGGCCAGGTGGTCTACTACTGCTCCTATTTCATATGTTGTAATTTGTGTACAGCAAAGGAAGTTGACAGTAATTCAGTATTACTGCGGTCCAATGATCTGTCAGCTATAATGATTCATGCAGATCAAGGGCAGCCTCTAATGGTGACAACCTGATACTACAGAACATGCACTACATGCGTTTAAAAAGCTGAGTTTTCAATACATACTTCAACTGTACATGTTGTGTACGTCAGTTAGGTGTATCAATCATAACCTACATTGTGCAATCTTATCTGGGTGTTAAAATTTAATAAAATCGTGATATGAATATATTGTACATTGTTGTATGGTGCACATTGTCTAAGTTGTACATAAGTTTTATATATATATATATACATTATATTTTCATTCCAAGTATGAGTATGAGAATAAATGTTAAGCAATTTGACCCAGATTTATTTTATTTTGTAAATCCAGAATTTAGACAAAAGGTGTTTCACAAGGAACAGTACTAGGTGGCAGCAATTTTTACAACTGCACCCTCACAGTAAACTTGTCCTTCTCCCTGGTTACTATCTCGCGTCAAACTATTGTGTTTGCAACCTGTGCCGTGTAACCTTCAGCTGAGTTTCCGACTCCATGTCTTCTCCAGCACAAAGACCACCTTCTTCTATCTCGATAATGTTACCCACTTCAGTACATCTACAGCTGACCTGGTGATTTCAATTCTCTTTCCGAACCCCACCCTCCCATCCTCCTTCACAAACCGAAGTTCATCCAAAACAAAGCTTGCAGTATACTCTCCTGCATCAGATACTGCTCATCCATATCTCCCAATGTTCATACATTAACTCCCAGTCTTGCAATGTGTCAGATTTCAATTTTCCCAGGCCACACACCTCCTTATGCCACGAGCCATCTTTACCCCTCCAGCAACACCCCCCACCCCCACCAAACTCTAGCTCTGGTGCATTTCCCTCTATTTTTACCCGATCATTGATGCATGCTCCTGTGATCACCAGGGCCCCATCCCCAAGGATTCCCTTTCTAAACCCAAACAGCTTCTCACCCAACTCTTCTTCTTTGTAAAATCCACACTGCTTTGATCAAGCTTTTGGCCACTCCTCCAGCCTGCCCCCTTTTATCTCATAGATCATAGAATTTACAGTGCAGAAGGAGGCCATTCAGCCCATCGAGTCTGCACCGGCTCTTGGAAAGAGCACCCTACCCAAGGTCAACACCTCCACCCTATCCCCATAACCCAGTAACCACACCCAACACTAAGGGCAATTTTGGACACTAAGGGCAATTTATCATGGCCAATCCACATAACCTGCACATCTTTGGACTGTGGGAGGAAACCGGAGCACCCGGAGGAAACACGCACACACAGGGAGGATGTGCAGACTCAGCACAGACAGTGACCCAAGCCGGAATCGAACCTGGGACCCTGGAGCTGTGAAGCCATTGTGCTATCCACAATGCTACCGTGCTGCCATTGTCCATTTTTCTTTTTGTCCCTTGTGAAGAAAATTGTTAAATAAATCATAAATTGTATATAATTAGTTTAGCAAACATTGGCCGTGATTCTCCGCTGCCCACGACGGGTCGGAGAATAGCAGGAGGGCCTTCCCGACAATTTTCACGCCCTCCCGCTATTCTCCCCCTCCCCCCCCCCCCCCCCCCCCCCACGGCCGCCCCACGCCCCCCCCCCACCCACGGCCGCCCCACGACACAAATCGCTGCTCGCCGTTTTTTACGGCGAACAGCGATTCTCCCCAGGCCAATGGGCCAAGTTCCCAGGCCTTTACGGCCGTTTTCACGAACGCAATCACACCTGCTCTCACTGTTCGTGAAAGCGGCCGCAAAGTGCTGTCCCGGACAACCATGGCACCGATTGGCATGGCCGCACCACGGCCGTGCCAAGGGTGGCATGGGCCTGCGATCGGTGGACAGTGGGTCCGATACCTGCGCACTATTTGTTCTTCCGCCGCCCCGCAGGATCAGTCCGTGAGGCGGCTGAGGGGCATGACGGCCCACGCATGCGCGGGTTTGATGCGTCTGCGTGATGACGTCATCCGCGCATGCGCGGGTTGGAGCCGTCCAACCCGCGCATGCGCGGCTGACGTCATCGTGCGCATCAGCCGGCGTGACGCTTGGCGCGCGGACTTAGCGATGGTCGCTAAGCCCGTGATGCCGTGCTTCTCGGGGCCCCGCTTTTAGCCCCGCCTGGGGGGAGAATCGGGTCCTGGGAGGGGACGCGGAGGCTGCCGTGAAACTGCCGTTTCACGGCAGCCTTTACGACTTGCCGCATTTGCAGAGAATCGCGCCCATGGTATGTTTGGCTATAAGTAAATTGTATTGCAAATTTCATAAGAATTTGAAAAAAACTCTTTGTTCTTGAAGACTGAAGAATGCAAGTCATTGGAAAAATAAACTCATTTGATGTGCTGTCAGTGGTAATTGTTAATTGTATATTATGTTTAATTGGATGCCAGTGGGGGGCGCTAACTTCTGCCTCTACTGAAAGGACGAGTTGCTTCCTTGGTGATCAAATGGTTAAGACTTGATGCTTTCATCACTTTGGCCTGGCTTCATTTCCTGGTCAGGGAATGAAGATTTATTGCTCTTGTGCAAACTGTCAAAACTATTACTGTGTACGGGGCTAGCTCAGTCACTGGAGCATGGGACTAACTTGCGCTCAATGGTTTGAGCCCCACATTGGGCACCATTCATCGTTTATTTCTTTTTTCCCCATTGGTTCTTTAAAGAGTATGAAAAGGAAGTGAAATTGTGCTGATCATGTGAGGAGATGCACATTTAGAGTGCATATCCCTGTAAATAAATGTTTATTAAAGTGTGTAAAGATGGTTGTATTTCTAACCTTCATCTCCTGGTTTTCTGGAGCGTAACAGTAAAAAACTGACAGAATAAGCCCACGCTCTGCCAAGCAATATTGCACATTTCGCAGTAGTACATTAATGTAAATCAATGCGCTGTTGACTTTGTTCCACAATTCATAAAGAATCTATGTCCTTTATTTATACACTCCTGTTTCTTTGTCTAGTTTACTTAACAAGCTCTATTGATATAAAATATATTAATTAATTATTTTAAAGAATTTGGAGTAACTATTATTCATACAGCATTGTATCCTCAAGTCAGTCGCAAGCATCAAATACATAGCAGTACATTATTTTCCAGTAAAAGCTACAAAGTAGTCTAATTATCTGGTAGCTAGATTGCATCTTCCTCGACAAACAGCATTATTAAAATGGAACCCCTTCCTTCTTTCTCTACATTGTCTACTACGTTGAGAACTATTCTATGCTCTGATTCCTGAGAGGTTCAGGTTCCCTCTGTGTATTTCCGGACTGATTCTTGTCAGTAAAATAGCGTTTAATCAGGTGGTCATGATACCTTAAAAAATTACAGAGCAATGACATTGACTATGCATTACGAGGCTACTGGTGGTTCACACCCTATCCCCCCAAAAATAATTAGAGGATTTCTGATGGATTTCTTGCTTTTGGACCTGTCGACTACTGACAGAACTGTTTGGCAAAGTATTGAGAAAACCCGTATGGAATTCTAGGTCACCTTCAGGACAACATGTGGGGTTAATGGTCCAGCAAGTGCTCTGTAAAGCCTTACCATAATTTCTGGAATTTTCCTTTCTTAGCCCAGGTACTAACATTATACCGATTTTCAACACCCAAATAAAGTGAAGAAGCAATTTTTAGAACTAATCTAATGCTCGTATAACTAGTCAGTGCAGTTGGACACAAGGGTTCAGGTTTTACAATACTTTGTTCCTTAGAACTTTGGGTTCATGTTACATCATCTCACAATAATTTAGGAATATATAGATAGAGGCAAATTACTGCGGATGCTGGAATCTGAAACAAAAATGTTTCAAGCCTGGATGTCTCTGTGTCAAAGCTAGAGAGGTTTATATTATTGTGGGGGGAGGATGGGTTGTGTGGAGCAGTGGGGCTGGATAGAGGGCCAGCGATAGGTGGAGTTGACAAAGATGTTGTGGACAAAAAGACAAAAGGAATGTAAATGGTGATCATAATGACTAAGAAGGGTGCTGACACCAGCACATTAAGAGATCAGAATGTGTTAATGGAAGAACGGAGGTAAAGAAGGACAACTTGGAACAGGGGTCCGAGCAGTGTGTGCTGTGTTGGGAATCTATGAGGTTGGAAACTGTGGAGGGAAGGTCCCCAAAGGAGATGAGGTCAGTGACAGTCCTGGACACAATGGCTTGATGCTCGTTGGTGGTGTCATGATCCAGGGGAAGGTAGGAGGACGTGTCTGAGAGTTGGGTTGGGAAACTATGACCCCCACCCCACTAGGGCCATATGCTCCCTGTTCCAAGCTGTCCTTTGACACACTGCTTACCTCTGTTCTGCCATTAACAAATTCTGAAGTCTTAATGTGCCTATCAGCACCCTTCTTAATCATTATCACCACCATTTACATTCCCCTTGTCCTTTTGTCCACAGCAGTTTTGCCAATCTCCACCTATCACTGGCCCTCTATCCAGTCCCACTGCTCCACGCAACCACACCCACCCACAAAGCAATATCAATTTCATCCTATTTACACTTCTTTTAATTTTGACAAAGAATCATCCAGACTCAAAATGTTAGCTCCATTCTCTCTCCAGAGATGCTGTCACACCTGCTGAGATTGTTCAGCATTTGCTGTTTTTGTAAAGGAATATATAAATCGGACAGAGTATGGGGAGAACAACAGTAGCAAACAAGTGGACAGAACAGTAACTATGAATGCACCTCGGAGATGATCACATTTTACAAATCGACAGTGGTTAAGGGGGACCTTGTTAAATTATATGAAACAGTAAATATATTAACCAGAGTTGGGGGACATGTACAACTGCCTGAAAATTCAACTTATTAAAGATACAACTTTGTTATTAATTATGTGAATTCTATGTTTAGCCTCACCAAAGTGTTGTAGAATTTGTCAAAAAGTGTTCACAGGGTGGTGAAGGTTATGAGTTGTTCAGTCAAGGCAGAGGAACTTGAGGTTCTATTGGACTTTGTGTTTTAATCCTGGCTTTGGACTTTCTGAATTTAAAACGAAATAGGACAAATTTGAAATGAAAGCAAGTACAATCACTAAAGGAATTAGTTCCATTCAAATGGTGGATAAAACAGGTCATGAGCGATCTTGAGATCACTTTATACTTCTTCAAGTAGTAAAATATGAACCCTCCTATTAAAGCGAAAGTAAAGAAAATTAAATAATCCTCAAATCCCTATTGTCCCTTGCTTTAAATGTTTTGAGTCTCTCAACCCGTACTCAGGTTAAATATATACATATAGTATGCTGAGATTATTTTTTTTACAGTGGGAATACACCTTGAAAATCACACTATTCTCACTGTTCTTTAACCTTCAGGAAAACTTGCAATGCATAATTTATCTCTTTGCTTCTTTTTTTTATGTCCTCTCGGCTTTTATTGAATATTCTTTCAAGATCTATTTTATTGCAAAATGGTTTGTAATACAAACAAAAATTAATTGAACAGCAGATATGACAAACTATTGTGTGTGAATTTCTTTGGTCTGGTCGTGGGTTTTCTTTCCACAGTTTTGTCTATGCCTCCCATGTCTCTAGATCCAAGGAACAGTGGGGCGGCTGGTGCTTCATAGATTATCCCAGAAAAACTTATTGGTCTAGACTTTCCAGCAAAAATAATGTTAATGCTAACAATGCTCAATGTCAGTAAAGAATAAGTCATGAAAGTAACATAGGTCAACCTTACAAACCGTTTAACATGAAAAACGGGAAGATAGAGAATGCTGGATTTCTAAAAACATCAAATTCCAACGCCAAAAATTTGCCAGGAAATATAAATTTAATGAATGACTAATGCCGTTCCTTCAGCACAGATTACAAAATCTGGGTCAGTGTTGTTCATGAGAGAAGGAAAGATATTAGAAGAATGCAGACTCTCCAACTAATAACACAACTAGTTTGAAAGGCAACATTCTTTTAGTTTTTTTTTCACTAACATACTGTTTAGGACCTGAGATTAATTTTGATCAGTGGATTTATTCTCACTGGTCAGAGAGTATCCATCTAAATGTTCCCAAGAAAACACTCTCATCAGGAAAGCTGAACAAAATCATATTGAGCGTATATTAATTGTAACATATACTGCTCTTTAACTTTATACAGAATATGAAACTGCTAACATCACAAGTGTCAGAACAAAATTATAACACAAAGTTGAGTTCTCATTATGATTGGTGTTTTCTTTTCCATGAGTACCTGTTGAATAACAAAATGGAGATGGTAAGTTTCGCGCTTTTCACCCATTTTTAATTCTAAATTAGTGCATTACAATTTTTAAAATGTAGAATTTGATGGTAATGCTCGCTTTTATCACCACAATATTTTGAGGAAACCATAAGAACATACCTTGCAACAACCTTCACCAAAATGTTCCACATTCACAATCATAAAGAGGATATATTCAGTGCTTGATGACGTTTTTTCTGATCCAACTTTCCTTAATTCTTGGCTACTTTTATAATTTTGACAATTTCAAAATGTTGGAATTTTCTTTCCTTCTTCCCTGTGGCGACTGATTCATGCCGGATTACTCCGTAGGAATTGGCAGCTCTCCACTGCCTCACCCACATCATTGTTTTCTTGGGCATGTTCAGTCATAGGCTATTCAACAGGACAGTCATCACAACCTTACTTGACCTTTTAACCTGAGGTAGTTTATCTCCACTCAATCACTAGCCCAGAGACAGGAAAACTAAACGGAGTTCCCCAATTGTTATCTGCCCAATCTTCTTGATTGAGTGTTTTAGTTTAGTTCTGGACAGAGCAGTGACTGTTGTTCACTAACTTGCTAAGTTAGTCCACAGTTCTAAATCACAGAATTGCTACAGTGCAGAAGGAGGCTCTTTGGCCCAGCTTGTCTGAACTGGCTCTCCGAATGAGCAACAGTTCCATTCTCCTATCTTCTCCCCGTAATCCTGCAAATTCTTTTTCTTTTCAAATAACAGTTCAATTTCCTTTGAATGCTTTGATTGAAACTGCCTTCATCATATTCTCAGGCAGTGCATTCCAGTCCCTAACCACTCACTGCGTTAAAAAGATTTTCCTCATATCGCTTCTTTTACTAATTACTTTAGTTCTCTGCCCTCGTGTTCTCGGTCGTTTCATGAGTGGAAGCTGTTTGGCTCTATCAACTCTATCCAGACCCCTCATGCTTTTCAATACCTCTGTCAAATGCCTTCACAGTCTTCTCTTCTCAAACAGCCCTAACTTCTTTATCTTCGTAACTGAAGTCCTTATTGCGGGGACCATTCTTGTGAATTTTCTCTGCACTCTCTCCCATGGCTTCACATCCTTTCTAAAGTGTGCTGCCGATACTGAATGTAGTACTCCTGCTGAGCCGAACTAATGATTTAAACAAGTTCGACATTACCTCCTTGCTCTTGTACTCTATGTCACTATTAAAGCACAGATATGCTATGTTTTATTAACCGCTTTATCAACCTGTACTGCCACCTTCAATGACTTATGCTCATATACACCCAGATGCCCCTGCTCCTCCACCTGCTTTGGAATTGTACCCTTATTTTATATCGTCTGTCAATGTTCTCTCTACCAGAACAAATCACTTCACATTTCCCTGCATTGAACTTACCTGCCACCTGCCCACCCACCCAACCAACTTGTCTATGTCCTTTTGATACAATCCTTCTCATAGTTCACAATGCTTCTGATTTTGTATCATCCACAAAATTTGAAGTTTTGCCCTGTACACCAAGATCTAAGTCATTAATATATATCAGAAAAAGAAATAGTCCAAAAGCTGACCCCTGGGAAACTCCAATACCAACCGTCCTCCGGTCCAAAGAACGTCAATTAACCACTACTCTCTGTTTCCTGTCACTCAGCCAATTCTGTACCCATGTTGTTAGTGTCCCTTTTATTCCACGATCTATAACTTTGTTCACAAGCCTGTGGAATAAAGAGCAACATTCTCCCAATTTTCCTTCAATCGTGTGTTTAATTCTTCCAATCTCAAAAGATCTTCTATAGCATGTAGGTGACATTGCCATTTCATAAATCAACTATGGAAAAGTGCATTCCTTCCCAGTTGAACATGCCTTTTTGATTCCAAACTATTGACATTAACAATTTGTGTAACTGGTATTGTACACTTAAGTCAGAAAACATTTTATCTACTATGGTCTTCCATACTTTATGGGATCATAGTGTACGAACCATAGTTGACTGTTTCTGACTATTTTGAATTTTGTAAAGATAATTGGAAGGTTACATGATTTGGAGAAACATTGACATCTATTGACTCACAGGAACAATGGTAGGTTGAGGTTCCTAGAATATGTTTTTAAAATATTTTTACTCAACATTTTCAATTTTATACATAACAAAAACAATAACAAGTAATAACCCTCCTAACAGCACCCCCTCCCCCCCCGAACCTGACCCCCCAGAACACCAAACAAAAAAACCACCAGCTACATCCAACCCCCCCCCCCCCCCCCCCCCCCCTTCTCCTGAACAACTAATGGTGGCCAGCTCTTTAAAAGTACAAAATAAACGGCTGCCATCTTTGGTAGAATCCTTCAATTGCTCCCCTCACCATGTACTTAACTTTCTCGAGAAGCAGAAATTCCGTGTATTCCCCTGGCCTTACTGAGGCGCTGGGTGGAGAAGCTGACCTCCAACCCATCGTTTGAACAATCAGCGAGGCAAAGGCCAAATTATCTGTCCCCACCACAGTCTGCAGCTCCGGCAGGTCCAATACCGGGACAAGGCTTCAGTTCGATTTGTAGGATCGCCGACATGGTGCCAAAGAAGGAGAGCCAGAACTCCATGAGCTTGGGACACGACCAAAACATGTGTACATGGTTAGCCGGGCCGCTCCCACAATGCTCACACTCATCCGCCAACCCTGAAAATAGCCTGCTCATCCTGGATTTGGTCAAATAGGCCCTGTTCAGTACCTTCAACTGTATTAGCCCTCACCTCGCACATGATGACGTGTTCACCATACCCCTAATCTCACATCCCACCCCCTCCTCCAGCACGGACCACAACTCCTCCTTCAACTTGGCCTTAACCCCCTCCAAGGATACTGCCTCCTCTGTTATAAGCCTCCCATAAATCCCTGAGGTATTCCCCTCCTCCATCCCTGCCAATGACAAAATCCTCTCCAGCAATGAGGAAGGCGACACCACAGGGAAAGTCGCAAAGTCGCTCACCTGTAAATATCAAACTGTAACCCTTGTGACATTCCAAATTTCTCCAACTCCTCGAAGCTCGCAAATCCTCCCTTCCAAAAACAAATCTTTCATCACAGCAACCTCCTTCTACTCCCATCCCCTAAACATAGCGTCCAGCCTTGCTGGCTCAAACATGTGATTTACACAAACCTGCACCAACTTCGATACCGCCTCCAATTTAAAGTGCTACTGAAATTGTCTTGAAATCTTCAGTACAGAAGCCACCACCAGAGTCCCCGAGTACTTTCCCGGAGAAAAAGGCAGTGATACCATCACCAACGCCCTTAGCCCCGGCCCTCCACACAAAGTCTGACTCCATCCATACCCATAAAGCCTCTGGATCCCCATACCATCCCAGCGCCTTCTCAGCGTTCGTCGCTCAACAATAATATATCAGACAAGCACCCCTCTGAAGCACTGTTTTCCGAATCCTAGTTACACTTGCCGCCCACTCTCCCAAAAAAGGATTTTGGCAAAACACCAGCAAGCACTAAAATAAAAACAGAAAACATGGCAAAACATTAATTTTCACCAACTTTATTCTGCCAGCCAAGGACAGGGGGAGACTGTCCCACCTCTGCAAGTCCACTTTAAATCTGCTCACCAGGCTCGTAAAATCTAGGGCATGATTTAACTGAAAGGGAACAAAGTCTCATAATGAGCGGGTTTAGTCACGTGTTTCCCAGCGCTCGCAGCCTCTGGAGCGAACCCCAGCCCCTCCCAAGCCCCAACGCACTAGGAGCATCCCCGCCCCTACTGCATCCCCCCAACACCCTTGCAAGGCACCCCCAGCTCAATTGCCACCTGAGAAAATTGCCAGCTGGGTACTTGACTGTGCCATGCTGGCATCCAGGTGGCACTGCCAGGATGGGCACCTTGGCTGTGCCATGCTGGCACCCTGGTGGCCCCAGCAGTGTCAGAATACAACCCTGAACTAAGGTCATGCACTTGGGGGCATCCAATTCCTTGGGAGACCTCGGAGGAGCACCGTTCCGTCTGGTTCCCATTTGTGGAGACCAGTACTGAAGGACGCTTACCCGAGGTCTCCGAGGCAGAGGGGACAGATCCCAAAGTCTTGGTTACCTCGGGAATCTGTACATTACAGCGAGACTCGCTGTCTCACTGTAAATGCAGATTTGCCAAAAGTGGTCCTGCTCACAATGGGCGGTATTCACATCTCAACATTGCGGGAGATCTTGTTAGATCTTGCGAGGTGTTTTGAGCCAGATAGATCCCGGGAGTGGGGTTTCCCGGCTTTTATCAGCCACGCTGCACCGCGGCGAGCTGCTTTGGGTGCAACCTGGCCATGAAATCACGTCCTCAATTTCCAAAGTCGGGCCACATGCACCCGTAAGTATCTAAATGGGAACTCGTAAGACGAAACAGCAACACCCCCTCCACATGACCCCTCTCCCAGCTGAGTTGCTGGGAAACACTCACTTTTCTCCCAATTCAATTTATATCCTGAAAAAGCCTCAAATCGCTTCAGCAATGCCATGATATCATCCATTTTAGGGGTGGGATCCATTAGAGATAAAAGAAGATCATCAGCGTACAAGGACAGCCTGTATTCAACCTCACCGCCCCACCCCTCCATCTTACTGTCTCTCTCCGCCTGTCCAAAGCCCTCAGGGCAATGGCTAATGACTCAAATTGCCAACATGAACAAGAGGGGGGACATACGTTGCCCCTGCCTCGTTAGGCTCGTGGAATATAATAAGTGATAACGTTGATGAGCCAGAATATAAAGCATGGAATATTAAAATCTTCTTGCCGTAAGACTGGACATGCTCACGTATTACCACAAAGCGATTCGAAGTCGAGCAACTCAAAACCTCGTAAATACTAACAGGTATTACTTTAATCTCTTACTTTAATAATAAATCTAACATTTGCATTTTACTACTCTACTCCTCGTATCACAGCTTATTTTATAGCTGTAATGAAGCACATTTGTAAAATGTATCAAAGATTGAATCCAATACAAGTTACTCAACTCAGCTAATTACTCTTGTAGTGTTTATTGCTAATTTAGAAAAAGGCCTCCTAAAAATACCTCAGGAAATGGAAATATAAATGATTCATATGGTGGGATTGTCTGGGAGATGGATGCCGATAATAGACATTTCAACATCTTTTTCCATTAAACCTGTTCAAACAATAACATCCTGTCCATGTTTGAGAAAACCAAATAAGTGCCAAATATCTGTTTTCACCAGGAACTAGGTTGGGCCCTTAGAGCTCTCAGAATTCAAACCCACTTTAAGTAAGGGAGCAAATTTTGTGTATTGACTCATGGCAGCACCCATTTCCCTTAAGCTTGAATGTAGTTGGCCTATGGCCACCACTCTTCAAAAATAGCAGAACACGTTAGGTACATATTTCTCACAGAGAACCACGCCATGTGAATCACTTCTATTTCCAGGCAGCGATCCTTCGCCAAATTGCGGCTCAAATCTCACAGTGCTCGATCTTCCACTCGGACTTTCGGGCCAATCTGAAGTACCAATCACACGTGCATGTTAAAACCTGACACTGTACGAAGACTGCATGGATTTCTCCAATCTCCACCCAAGGAGTGTGTGGTGTGTGTCGCAATTTATATTTTGCAACGGACATCAAAAAAAAAACACTACTGAAGAAGTGGACATAACAATGCGCTATGATTTATTCTGAGATTCATAATGATAGACTTGTGTTGTGTGCAAAGAAATTCTAGCTGTATTTGGAATGAATGAGCACTCACAATGGTTTGTTTAGTGGCAGTCCGGAAAGGAACGTCTACTTAGTAGAAGCCAAAAAGTTTTTAACTAACAGGGGACAGAAATTGAAAAGTGAACAAATGCTGCTTCAGTTGCAGAGAATATAGTTAGACCTCATCTCGAGTATTGTATTTAGTTTTGAGCACCAAACTTCACGAATAATATATTGTCTTTGGATGAGCAGATCATATGCACCAGAAAGATACCACGGCCGAAAGGGTTGAAGACAGGTTGCATAAACTTGGCTAGTACTCCCTTAAGATTAGAAGGTAGACATCCTGTTGCTATGGAGGCGATTTTGTGCCCGAGTTCACCGTGAGCACAATGGCAAATCTTGCGAGAAACGGAAAACGAGATTTTCACTGGCGAGATCTCATTTTCTGACTTCCCCGTCCCTCACCGGTGACATAATGAGGTTCCTGCCCTTCTCATTCAAATCAATTTAAATGCAGTTAAAGGCCCTCCCTGCCAGATATTCCTCCCAGGTATGGAATTCTCCCGCCACGATGGCAAGCTTTCCAACGGATATTGAAAAAAAACCAAAGCAGTCGGGGGGAATCTGCTGGGGGTGAAAGGTAAGTATAGCCACGGGGTGGGGAGGAGGAGGGAATGAGGGACATGCCCAGGGTGGCACTGACAGAGGGCTGTGCCAGGAGAACCATGGAGGAGGAGGGAGGATGTATGAGTAGGCAGAATCCAGTGGGGTGTTGCCCCAGTGCTGTAGGGGGGAGGGGGGGGGGTTTGCCCCAGTGCTTTGGGGGAAGGGTTGCTCTGGTGCCTGTGGGGGGTGGAGGGGTTGCCATGGTGCTTGTGGGGAGGGGAGAGGTCCCCTATGTCTGAAGGGGGATGGTGGGGAGTTTTGTCTTAACTCAGATCAGGAAGCCCTTTATAAAAGGCGCTATGATCTCTGTGGAGCCTCTGTGTTGTCAACTCTATCAGGCCGCACACTGCTAGCATGACGGCGGAAAGCACATCCTCAGATTTTCTGTACACAGAGTGCCAGAGAATCTGGAGAGGAAACACGGCTATGCAGCTGGAGAGCTGCACAGCGGTCCCCCCCCCCCCCCCCCCCCCCCACCACCAGCCAACACTCCAAAAATAGAGTGGAAAATTTCACCCCATGTTTTTAAGGGACTCTGACTAAAGTTCAGAAAGTATTCTGTTGCCGGTTGCAAATTTCAATTTGAAGTCATATTGAGGCGCTGTTAAAATAAAGAGCTTCACGCCCTTTATTTGTCCATGGAAAGAAAAAAATGTGAATTCTTCTTAAAATTCAGATTCATGGTAGACTTGAGATTCAGATTCAAGCAGGGCAAGGAAGGAAACATTTATAGATCATTGATATGGATGAAAATTTACTCGTGAAGTTAAGGTCAATATATGGAAACATAAGCATTTTGCCACATGTGGAAAGAAATCAGGAGAATGTCAAGGGAAAATGGTTTTCCAACACTTGCTTGTTCTTGAGTGAGTGAGAGTTCAGCACAGCAGACAGAGATTGCAATGACCTTTTAAAGATGCAGGATATCCAAACCAAACACTCTTCCCAACCCTCTTCAAACAGCTCATGCTGGCCAGCTCCAGGGCTGCTTGTCCTCATCTAGTCTGGTACCCCGCTTCCATCCAGGGCTTTAGAAAAAAGGTGCAGGAGTAGGCCATTTGGCCCTTCGAGCCTGCACCACCATTCAATATGATCTTGGCTGATAATGCAAATTTAGTAACCCACTCCCGCTTTCTCTCCATACTCCTTAAACCCTTTAGTCGCAAGGGCCACGTCCAGCTCCTTCTTGAATATGTCCAATGAACTGACCCCAACAGTTTTCTGAGGTAGAGAATTCCACAAGTTCACAACTCTCTGAGAGAAGAAGTTCTTCCTCATCTTAGTCCTGAATGGCTTACCCCTTATTCTTAGGCTGTGACTTCTAGTTCTGGACATCCCCAACATTCTTCCCGCATCGAGCCTGTCCAGTCCCATCAGGATTTTATATGTTTCTATGAGATTCCCTCTCATTCTTCTGAACTTCAGTGAGTATAACCCTAGTCGATCCAGTCTTTCTTCATATATCAGTCCATCCATGCCGGGAATTAGTCTGGTGAACCTTCGTTGGACACCCTCAATAGTAAGAATGTCCTTCCTCAAACTAGGAGACCAAAACTGCACACAATACTCAAGGTGTGGCCTCACTAATTTCATGCTTAATTGACTCCACCATTTTCCCCACTACCAATGTCAAGCTAACCGGTCTATAATTCCCTGTTTTCTCTCTCCCTCCTTTTTTAAAAAGTGGAGTTACAACAGCTACCACTTCCACCGTCTATAAAATGCTGGAAAATGAGCAATAATGTGTCCACTATTTCTAGGGTCACTTCCTTAAGTACTCTGGGATGCAGAGCATCAGGCCCTGGGGAATTATTGGGTTTTAATCCCATCAATTTCCCCAATACAATTTGCTGACTAATAAGGATTTCCTTCAGTTCCTCCTTCATGCTAGACCCTCTGTTCCCCTAGTATTTCCGGAAGTTTATTTGTGTCCTCCTTAATGAAGACAGATCCAAAGTATTCATTCAACTGGTCTGCCATCGCTTTGTTGACCATCATGAATTCACCTGATTCTAACTGTAAGTTATTCTATTTGTCTTCATCGGTCTTTTTCTCTTTACATATCTATAGAAGCTTTTGCAGTCAATTTTTATGTTTTCTGCAAGCTTACCCTCACATTCTATTTCCCCCTTCCGAATGAAACTCTTTGTCCTCCTCTGCTGAATTTTAAACATCTCCCAGTCCTCAGGCTTGCTGCTTTTTCTGGGCAATTTATATGCCTCCTCTTTGGCTTTAACACTATCCCTGATTTTCCTTGTTAGCCATGGTTGAGCCACTTTCCCCGACTACCCTTGCACCAGACAGGGATGTACAAATGTTGAAGTTCATCCATGTGTTCTTTAAAGGTCTGCCATTGCCTATCCGCTGCCATTGCCTATCCGCACATCTTATACCATCAAAGTTAGTTTTCTTTAAGTTCAGGACCCTAGTCACAGGGCGGAATTCTCCGCTCCCCACGTGGCGTGGGAGAATCGTGGGAGGGCCTCCCGACATTTTTTACGCCCCCCTGGCGCCCCAGCGATTCTCTACCCCTGCCCCCTCTCGGAAAAATCGCCACTCACCGTTTTGCACAGCGAACGGCGATTCTCCGAGCCCGATGGGCCAAGCAGCCGGCCCTTCACACCCGTTTCACCATGGCAGCAACCACACCTGGTCGCTGCATTGGGACAGGAGCACCGCGACTGTGCTCTGGAGGGGACAGGCCCGTGATCGGTGCCCACTGATCTTCGGGTCTGCGTCCAAAACGGACGCACTCTTTCCCCTCCGCCGCCCAGTAAGATCAAGCCGCCACGTCTTGCCGGGCGGCGGTGGAGAAAGGCGGCACCGCGCATGTACGGGTTCGCATCGTCTCCGCGCTGATGTCATCCGCGCATGCGCGGGTTCCTGCGCATGCGCAGATGACATCCGCGAAGCACCGTTCGGGCATCATTTCCGGCGGCCGAGGCCGCGGCCGGGCACGACGGGGGCCCGCTCCTAGCCCCCCGGGAGGGGGTGAATTAGGTGCGGGGAGCGGGCCCCGAGGCCGTCGTGAACCTCGGCCGAGTTCACGACGGCCTCCGCGATTTTTGGAGCCGGCGGAGAATACCGCCCTCAGACTTTATTGAGGGGAAAGTCGAGAAACTGATATTAGTGGGGATACTGAGGAAGTGAGCAAACTAATCTGATGGACAGTAGGACCCTGAGGGTAATGTGTTCACAGACAAAGAACAAAGGAATTTAGCAAAGCCTGGCTAGAGACCCTTGGGGGAGGGTAGCCTCATGGAGAGAATGGTGAAAAGGATGCTGGGTAACAAGGGGCCCAGGATAGAGAAATGCAAAGTGACCCAATCAGGATATATGGCCAGGTCAGGAGGTGTATAGAATGACCAATGGGGAGCTTATATGTGAATCTTACTGTGATTTTGAATATATCTGTCGAGACCCTTTGTCTTCCCAGTCTCTTTATCCTGGGCTCTGCAGAAGACAGTGTGTGTGTCCTGAGGTCCTATGGATTGAGTCAGCCTTGCAAGTTAGTTATTATTAAATGATATGATACCTGCAAATCCATCTCAGATTTTATTGAATCTAGACTGACAGCAGAATAATCAGGGATTAACAATACAATTCTGAAGGAATTTAGGACAGATAGAAAGTGAAGGGTAGACTTACAGGGAAAGTGCTATATCGGACAAATACCCAGACAATTATGCTGTGGATTCTCATTAAAAAGGAGTTTCATCTCTATGTCCTTTACTCCAGCTTCAGAAAGCCATTCTCCCACTGCATCACTTGTCCGTTTCCCACTTGCTGGATGATGTACCATCAATTTAACGTGAGACGAGTTACTGTACAAAAGTATGGCTTGAATAAGCTAGATGTTAGCCCTGCGGTCGACTACAGTAAATGTACGACCACAGGGCGTACTGGGTATTTATACCCCGCCCTGGAGGCGGGGTTAACTCAGCCTCTCGACCAATCGGGGAGCTGTCACATGACTGGTCTCAACCAATCGGTCGAGAGGCACATGACCGACCAGGGCCAATGGTAAGCCAGTGTTCTGCACCAATGGCAGGCAGCTATGTTAATCATACCACTACACTGGAATTGTCGTCTTTCTAAATGAGTCAATCGATTTAGGCTGAGGAAAGGTGCTCATCTGGAACTTGCCAGAAACTCATTTCGATTGGTTTCTTAGAGCTGGAGAAAGCGAGGACTTTTATTCAAATGCAAATCGTAGACAAGATAGGAGAACAAGAGTCTTTATCTCATGTCCCACTGTTGATCTTTATGTTTCCAGCTCACCACATGTGTCAACATTTTGGGGCTCGCACTCACTGAAAAAAACTGTTAATTTAAAAACTCCATGCACAATTCAGCACCAAGGATGAAAATGGAAAATGATTGGATGAACCCCCAATAAAATGCCATAGTTGAGGGGTATCCTATTTGGAGAAGCAGCAACATACATTTATTAACAAACCCAAATCAATGATGCACAAATAAAACTGATACAATAACAAGTGTGAGAGTTGAACATTCGTTCCATTTCACACCCTGTTGAGTTGTAAGGATTTGAGTTTCTTCGAATGATGATTTACTACTCACTGATAGACTACTCAAAATCATGAGGGAGCTGGACAGAGTAGATAGGGCGAAACCATTCCCGCTCGCAAAAGAATCGAAAACCAGAGGATACAGATTTTTTATTTTTTTATTTTTATAAATTTAGATTACCCAATTATTTTTTCCAATTAAAGGGCAATTTAGCGTGGCCAATCCACCTACTCTGCACATTTTTTTTGGGTTGTGGGGGTGAAACCCACGCAAACACGGGGAGAATGTGCAAACTCCACACGGACAGTGACCCAGAGCCAGGATCGAACCTGGGACCTCAGCGCTGTGAGGCGGTTGTGCTAACCACTAGGCCACCGTGCTGCCCTGGAGGGTAAAGATTTAAAGTGATTTGCAAAAGATGCAAATGTAATGCGAAAAAAAAGTTTCTTCACACAGCGAGTGGTTTGGGTCTGGAATGCTCTGCCTTAAAGTCTGATGGAGGCAGGTTCAATCGAGGCATTCAAGAGGGTATCAGATAATTGTTTGAAGAGAAACAATGTGCAGGGTTTGGGGGAAAAGGCAGGGGGATGGCACTAAGTCATGTTGCTCATTTGACAGCCGGTACAGATACGTTGGGCCAAATGGCCTCCTTCTACACCATAATTCTGCAATTCTGTGATACGTTTGCCTCAAGCATAAATGTCAAAGACTAATTGCTCATTCATGAAGGCAAATAAAGTCATATCAATCACACATTAAATCCTGATACAAGCAGTATGCCTCTTACTTTATACACAATACAAAACTGTCGACCTTACAGGTATCAGAATAAAATATAATACAGTGCTCGGTTCTCACCCGCAGTGGTAATGGCTTGAGGTCTTTCAGCGCCTGTTGAAAAATAGAATGAAGTTCATTTTGATGCAGAAGTTTAAAAAGGATTATTCATCTGTTTCCCCCAGCTCGGCAAAATCATTGCACTGCTTCCATCACATCTGTTCCCGCCCCCATAACATTTGTCCAGCAAAATATTTGTTTTTAGCATTCAAGTCTCACTTTTTTCTTCTTGAAAGGAAATGTTAAAGCATGAAAAATTCTTCCATATCAATCAGTAGCAGGAAGGATTACAGGGAAGGAAGGGAGACAAGTCCGCACAATACTCAAGCCATTTCTAGGGCTTGCTTTCTGTAATATAGAACCATAGAATCATACAGAACAAGGAGACATCTCGCACATCTTGTCTGTACCAGGTCTTTGAAATAGTTATCCAACATTTTCTTAATTCATCAGTGAAGCACCTTGGAGCATTTTTCTCACCTAAATGTGATTTCCAAGGGCAACCTGTTGTTATCAGTTGGTCACAAAATGCTAGATTGTTCAATCCACCAGGATCAATCCAAACAAAGACATAAAATCTAAGAGAGGGCAGCACGGTAGCATTGTGGATAGCACAATCGCTTCACAGCTCCAGGGTCCCAGGTTCGATTCCGGCTTGGGCCACTGCCTGTGCAGAGTCTGCACATCCTCCCCGTGTGTGCGTGGGTTTCCTCCGGGTGCTCCGGTTTCCTCCCACAGTCCAAAGATGTGCAGGTTAGGTGGATTGGCCATGATAAATTGCCCTTAGTGTCCAAAATTGCCCTTAGTGTCGGGTGGGGTTCCTGGGTTATGGGGATAGGGTGGAGGTGTTGACCTTGGGTAGGGTGCTCTTTCCAGGAGCCAGTGCAGACTTGATGGGCCGAATGGCCTCCTTCTGCACTGCAAATTCCATGATAATCTGGCTATCATTCTTTTTCTGTTATGCACATGGTTCCTCTACTGAACCCACAGTATTAATACAGTCATGTTGGTAAGTGATTTTACAAAAAGTATATATAATGTCACGCCTTTTTCTATTCAAAGATAAAGTGAAAATATCTCAGGATCTCTTCACAGTCCATGTGCGTTTAACAGGGAAATTAAGATGCTTGAAGTTCCTTTAAACTGCTTTTACAACATCCTCATGGCACGCTTTCAAATTAAGAATGGACATTGAAGACGACGCAGGTTTTTTGCCACACAAGTAAAAAGAAGTACTATAAATAGGAACAAGGGGAGAAAAGCTTAACTGAGCACAACATCCTACAGCAGTGGAATTGCACAGCCCAAGAATGTTATGGCCCACCCCATTCAACAACAAGAATTTTGAATATAGGTATAGTTTATAGAATACTGAGACCCGCTAACTGAATTCCCATTCGTCAAGTTACTCTCCTATATGCATGCCTGCTTTCTGGACGTACTGGACTCGTACGTTCTTGGCACTTCCTCCAACCCGGAGTTGGATCCTCCATATTCCTATTGGGACATCTCCTTGGAAGGCAGAAGTCTTTTTGCCAGCCAAAGAGAAGCAACTCTGCTCCCAGCCTATCTACCAGTCCGGGGGAGTCTTGAATAATAGCAGCAAGTTTTGGTGCCTCCAGACCTCCGGCTGCAGGTAGCCTTTGTGTTATCTTTCCGAAGCGGAATTATTTTTAAAAATTCTGATTATCTGACAAGTTGCACAGTATATCGATCTGAGTGGGGTTGCACATCACCAATAAGCCACCAATATTCTCAACCTCCCTCCTACACCAGTCGAACATTGGCTTCTCAGACTAACAGATATTGTGACAAGAATAGAGGATCATTTGTCAATGGATTCTTTGCGTTAAATTACAGCACACCCATACATGGGTGAACATGTAGCATGTAGTCTGCCACTGGGCCTGTACAACATAACATGCAAGAAGGCGGGTGGGGGCGAGGCGGGGGCGGGGGGGGGGGGCGGGGGGGAGATGCAGGAAACAGCAGAAGGCAAGTGACGAAGGAGCACAGACTTGAACACATGTTTAACACCCACTCACTCCAGGTCAGCTGTTAATCTTCCCTGGTTCTGGAGGGAATTCGAGCTATAACTTTTAGTTTGTCTCTCGCGAAATTAGCCCTATCAAAACGATGATATGGAGTTTGACATTTCCGTAACATTATACACAGGATTGGGTAGAATTACAGTGTGCACTGTCTGACAGGACAGGCTGAGACATGTAGTGAGTGAACAAACTTAATTTTCCAAAGAACAGAATAGTAGAGTGAAAACTACTAACAGGTTGCCCGATCCTTAAGAATGTGATGATGCCTTTAGCAAGAATGGACTTTTTTCCCCCTTTTATAATTAGGTTCCCAGGTTAGCTGTCACATGGACAAATACAGTAAAGTTACCCCTACAATACTCTCCAATATCTCAGAGGGCTAGGGAAACCACAAATAGTTCAAAATTCTAGCTTGCACTTCACTTCACAAGTTTTTACAAATAGATTTAGAGTACCCAATTATTTTTTCCAATTAAGGAGCAACTTAGTGTGGTCAATCCACCTATCCTGCACATCTTTGGGTTATGGGGGTGAGACCCACACAGACACGGGGAGAATGTGCAAACGCCACATGGAATGACTCGGGGTCGGGATCGAATCCGGGTCCTCGGCACCGTGAGGCAGCAGTGTTAACCATCACTCCACCATGCCACCTTGAAATCACAAGTTAAAAGGAAATGTCCACTGACTATGACTCTTGAAGAGATTAAATAGGCCAATAGAGATTAAATATTAAATAGACCTCCCTCTCCAGACCTCTCAACCCCCAATGTAATTTTTCCTGTAACCAACATTCACAGAGGACTAGATTTTTGAACTGTTCATTATTTCCTTATGCCCCCGTGATGAGACCATCAATTCATGCGACACGTGGTTAGAAGTGAACAGTGGCTTTAATCGTCTTGCAACAGAGCCTGCCTGTGACGGGATGAACTCTAGTTGAACTGGCAGGCAGGCTCCGACTGCCAAGCTTTATACAACCAGTGGGGAGGTAGGAGTCATGGGCGGAGCCAAGGGTGGAGCCCAGTACAAACTTCCGTACATTCCCAGTACACCTCTCCCTAGGGGCAGAGCCGCGCAACTGCTCGTGTGCCGAGCTTACAGAGGCATGGTACAACATGTGTGATAACAGTGTGAATTATGCTATTATGATTCACCACACCCCGTGAAACATTAAAGCTACCAACTGCATTAATGAGAGTTATTGTGATCAATGGATAGAAAGCCATTTTACTGCAATAGAACTGGATTTCACAAGTGAAGAAAAGTGATACTTCTGTTATACTGACCCTTGGCAATATTCCATCTGGAGTACATTCAGTTTTGGACACTGAATCTGAGGAAGGGTGCAAAGGTCTTCAAAGGGGTACAGCGCAGATTCAGCAGCATTGCATACAAGTGTTTAACTTATGAGGACAGGATATTGTTATAACATGCATGAGACCTACAGGGTTGGAGCAATCCCCGTTAGTTTCGCTGAATACGAGCTGTTGCGCTAAGGGGGCGGGGAGCCCGAGATCATTCATGATTGAAATCATTATACAGTCAGCCAGGTATGGAACCAACAGAGCAGACCTGGCTGATGCATATTGTAAATATAATTGCTTTGCAATGAACCAAGTTTTCTTTTTACTAACTGGATCCGGACTCGTTTGTGGCCTACTAGAGATATATAAATCTGGCTTGCATTGCCTTGAGTTCAGGATATTGAGGAGTTCCCTAATTCAGGACAAGGTGGCATCATTGTCAAATTAGAGCTCAGTCATTTAGTACAAAAAATAGTTAAAATCTGGAACACTCTCCTCAAAAATCTGAATAAGCTCCATTAATTGAAATATTCAAGACTGATATTGATATATTTTGCTGGTAAGGATATGAAGGGACGTGAAACAAAGGTGGGCAAATGGAGTTCAGCTCCAGGTCGGCAATGATTAAAATGAATATAAGGAAAAGACTCAAGGGTGGAATTGTCCACTCCATGTTTCTTTGTTTCTATGTTTCCAAGGGTTGTCAAATTTAGAAGCAGTTTCCTCTGTTGACGGCACAATCTCAATGTGTAGTCATGCTGATAAGGGATATCACAATAAAGACATGAAGAGTTCCACGCCCTCTATTATTCCAAGGAAAAAAAGCAAATCCTTTTTAAAATCTCCATACAAGATATAAACATCCATGAAGGTCAGGAAGAGAAAACATTCAAAGATCATTGAGATTGCAGTGCAGCTTGTAGATAGTATGCACCATTGCCACTGGGCAATGATGGTGAGGGGAATTAAAACATAACGTGGTGGGCAGGGTACTGATCAAGCCGGCTGCTTTGTCCTGGATGGTGCTGAGCTTCTCGAGTGTTCTTGGAGCAGCATTCATCCAGGAAATTGGAGAGAATTAGATAGGGAATTCCAGAGCATCGCCAGAGTTATTAAAATTGACAAAGAGTCATCCAGACTCGAAACGTTAGCTCCCTTTTCTCAACACAGATGCTGTCAGATCTGCTAAGATTGTCCAGTATTTTCTGTTTTGGTTTGTAATTAAAATTGGGAATCTTCATGATCAGAACTTGTGGAGCACAGAAATCTCAGAAGGTTGCAAGACTGGAGGGAATTACTATGATGAGGAAGGGGCCAGGCCATCGAGGGATTTACAAACATAGATGGAAATTTTTATATTGACATATTGCTTAACCAGTAGCCAATGTAGGTCAGCAAGCACAGGGACGATGGATAAACAAGACTTGGTCTGAGTTAAGACACAGGCATCGGAGCCCAGATTGATGTCCAGTTGTCTCAGGTCCGTCACATGGTGCTGTACAGGGTCCAGCACAGGGAGTTACCTGATGATTTGAAAGCCTACATGTCCAGAGTTCCAGGGCTCTGCATGGAGGACAGCATCCTCCTTTGCTGGACCAGATTGGTCATCCCGGAACATGGGCGAGCCAACTTACTAGAGGACCTCCATAATGACACCTGCATGGTGTCCAAGATGAAGATGTTCGCCCGCAGTTATGACTGGTGTTTGGGCATCAACACAGAGAAGCTGGCCCAATACTGTGGGCCATGCCAGGAGCACCAGAAAGCTCCACCAGAGGTGCCGTTGCACCCTTGGGAATTGCCGGCCCGATCACGCCGCGCCTTCACATAAACTTTGCCAGTCCTTTTCAGTGACCGGTGTTGCTGATCATTGTAGAAGTGGCTCGATGACCACAGGATGCAGGCAACGACTGTAAAGGTGACTGTGGACCACCTGCACTACACCTTCAGCATACATGGTATCCTGAAGGTACTGATCTACGATAACAGAGCCGCCTTCACTGTGGAATTCAAGGAATTCATGGCCACGAACGGGATCCGCAATGTCCGGACCGCCCGGCCTTAAATGGACTGGCCAAACGGACGGTTCAAGCATTGAAGAAGCTGACCAACGGAACCTGGAAAACCTGATTGGCATGTTAAACTTAGTCATTCCGAACATCGGAAGAAGGCCCAGAACGGTGAAGAGCGGTCCAAAGCCGACGTAGCACGTCAGAGGCCGCTCTGCAGTTTCACTTCTGGGGGCGCCATCTACATCCGGAAATTCGGTGATGGAGCCACGTGGATTCCGGGGATTGTGCTACGCCAAACGGGGCCGGTATCCTACTCTGTATGGGGCATTGGGCTGGGAATCTAACATCCATGTGGTCCATATCAGTGGCTGCTTCCCCGATCTGCCAGCGTCGGTTACCGACACCCAGATTCCGCGAATCTTCCAGCCAAAGCTCTGTCGCAACCGGCGCCCCTCCGGCCATCGATGGCCAGGAGGTCGAGATGCCTGCCGCCATTTTCTAGGATCCCGACGCGGAATCCGACATGGACGTCCAGCCACAAGAAGACACAGATCCCCGGCATCGACACCCGCGCCAATACACGCTCCTCCTCCAACACCAGCTCCACAGGTGCTCGGTGTGGAAACACCACTCACTGATCAGGTATACGCCCCCTTCAACGCCGGAACGCCAACACAAGGAAAAATGGAAGTAGGGTCCCACAGATTAGTCAGAGGACATGGACATTTCTCTGGACTTCAGGGGGGCGTTGTATTATGAACCCCTGGGAAGTATAGGACATCAGAGTTGACACCATATTCATGATTCAGTTTCTGTGAAGGCCAGAGGAAGCTAATCATCAGATACACTAAATAACAGAGGAAGCAGCATCATTCAAACAATACTTTCAATTATTAAATACGGGAATACTTACTGCAAAGTTTATTAAGGCATTGAAATCCAGCTGGGCATGCACTGCAGGGAATTCCTTTTTTATATGGCAGAAATCCAACCACGTTACCCCTGGAAATGGAAGTGTTAGGCAAAGGTTTGAGTGGATTGGCTAATGGTCTGAGAGAAAAATCCTGCTCTTGTTACCTCACTTTTTTTACAGCCTTTGAATTTGATGCCATAAAGCACCATGCTTCGATTTACAACAACAATCCAAAAGTATTTTTAATGACAGAGTTTGTGAAACATGTGCTCGTACATGACCTTATTGTACAGAATTTAACAAAACTAATGGTGTAAATCAGAAATATAAAACTACAACATCATATTTAAATCTGGAAAGCAAGAGATGGCTATCTGCAGAGATTTCAGTAAGATTTATACTTACGGAGGTGCATAGTTGCATACCAGAATAGATAGGTTTTTATTATCCAGACCTTGTAGTTTATCACAAAAATGTGAAGCGCAGCCCACCTTGTCAGTATTTGCCCACACAACCTGTAAAATGAATAATCCGAAATGTCAATTTGAAAAGTTTTTTGGCAAAAAGTGCAATTATTCATTGAGAAAATAGGCTGTAAATAAGGTATAAAATTATCTAGAGATGTGTGTCTTCAGTGCAGATAAGATACAACAGTAAGTTGCTGGTCATTTTTGGAATAACTCCTGCATTGATATCAACCCAGATATTGTGAAGCATATTGACTTGGGCATTTGATTTCTCCGCCTGATTTTCCCCTTTCCTTTCTTAAAATCACTAACATCTGAGGATGGTAATACAACTGTCAGCCATTCTGTCATACCTCTCCTTCTGTGTATCCCTTTGAGTCGGAAGGTGGAAAGGAACTTATGGATCAAGGATCCTATTTTAGTTTAGCCATTTGGGAAAACCCTGCAGTGTCCCATTGCAGCATTTGGGAGGCAGCACGGTACCACTGTTGCTTCAGAGCTCCAGGGTCCCAGGTTCGATTCCCGGCTTGGGTCACTGTCTGTGTGTTGTCTGCACATTCTTCCCGTGTCTCCGTGGATTTTCTCCGGGTGCTCTAGTTTCCTCCCGCAAGTCCCAAAGGACGTGCTGTTCGGTAATTTGGACATTTTGAATTCTCCCTCTGTGTATCTGAACAGGCGCCGGAGTGTGGCGACTAGTGGATTTTCATAGTAACTTCATTGCAGTGTTGATGTAAGCCTACTTGTGACAATAAAGATTATTATTCTTAAAATGGTTCTTAAATTTATTCCAGGGCTTTCACCTTCACTACTTAATCCAGGAATCCATTACTTGGGCTGATTATTTTGCACATCTTTGGCCTGTGGGAGGAAACTGGAGCACCTGGAGGAAACCCACACAGAGAACGTGCAAACTCCACACAGTCACCCAAGGCCAGAATTGAACCCGGATCCCTGGAGCTGTAAGGCAGCAGTGCTAACCACCGTGCGTGCATTAATCAATTTGATCACACCTTCCTCTAACTCAGTGTTTTTCAAACTTATTTGCCCGGGACCCATTTTCACCCACTGGCCATCCTTCGATACCCACAGCGGCCGACGTTCACGACCTATGCTGGCTGTCCTTTGTGAACCATGCCTGCTGTCCTTGGCGACCCACGTCAGCCAATCTTTACGGCCCACACCAGCCGACCTTTGCGACCTATCATTTTCACTCCCCTTTAATGTGACAGCTGAGCCTGCTTGGTCCTCACACTATCACTTGCTTTGCTATTGAATGTTACATTTTGAATAATGATTTCTGCTGATGATTTAAAATTAAAATGTCGTTGAAGTTTTGAAGGTTTTAAACTTTCATTTGCCAGTACTTCCCTGCATATAACACACATACACTTTGAATCCTGATTTGCAGTGGAACAATTAATAGCCCATACTTCAAGTAATCATCTTTATGTTGTATTATTCCTGTTTTCAGCTTCTTCTTCATGGATTGTTCACCAGAGGCCCTGGAGCTCACACCAGCACTGCTGGCAGCTGCAAAATGGAGGAATCTCTCTTGCGCCAGAACACGCGACCTCAGCGTACCTGCTTTCTTCCACCGCTTCCGGTGGGAGAACTCCAGCGTTTGCTGAAAAAACCTGGCCCTGGACATCGCACTGACATCAGGAGGGGGCGGTCCACCCTGCTGGGCTCTGGGCCTGCGCACAGCTTGATCCAGTATGGCGGCAGTCTCAAAAGTCCATCGTGGCCGGCAATTTTAAAAGCTGGTTGCGGCCCTTGGGTGTTCCTCCTGCAATTGGGAATGACACGACCGAGCACCGCAACCCTCCCGTAACCTGCCTGAGCCCAGCCGTGGGTCGTGACCCTGAGTTTGAAAATCCCTGCTCTAACCTGGAGGGCGGGATTCTCCATCGGCCGACGCCGGAATCAGTTGTGAAGCCAAAAGCGTGGCCAGCGGCAGGCGCCTGCCAGAATGGCAATGCTCCGGTGGCTTGACATGATGTCGATGCATTCTACTCCACACATATCGTAAACACCGTTGGCACAAGACCCATTTTTTTCCAGGGTCTCCGCGATGCTCCGCCTCTGCCGGGAGGAATTACCAATGGACCCTCCCTGGCTGAGGTCTCGGCTCCTGGGCGGTAGGGACTAGGCAATGCGGCCTTGACTGATTACACCTATCCAGAGGCAATAGACCAATGCGGAGACCTGCTACAACGCCCATGCAGCAACCAGGGGCGTGACCAAGCAGTGCTTCGGCATCCTGAAGATGCAGTACAGGTGCATGAGCCACTCTGGCGGGATCATCTCGTACAGCGTTAGGAGAGTCTTCCACATCGTGGCGGCCTGCTGCACCTTCCACAACATCGCGCAGCAGAGGGACAACATGAAGGAGGAGGGAGATGAACTCCAATGAGGAGGATGTGGGGAAGGGCGAGGATGGGCAGGACATGGGACCCAGACAGGCACGGGAGGCCGCAGAAGGTATGCCCCTGGGCCGACGTGCATGGGATGCTCTAATCACTTCCAGGTTCACTGACTAGAGGGCCATCCCATCCCACCCCCACATGCCCCCCCTGCCCACCCAGTTGACCACCCCTCTCTTAAACACCTTCCTGTGCAATCCCCCCCCCCCCCCCGCCCCCACCCTCCATTGCAACTCCTCCATGATTCCTACGGGATGTGGCCTTGGGTTGGCAGTAACAGTGCGTCTGGCCCAAGGGATGGAGGATGATGACAACCCGCTCTGGGATGAGGTCTGGTGCTCCACATCATTCAACAATGTCTGACTCCTGCCCATGGTAGCACTTTCCACTGTCCACCTGGGTGATTCCTGCTTGGAACGACATGGTGGCACAGTGGTTAGCACTGTTGCTTCACAGCACCAGGAGCCCGGGTTCAATTCCGGCCTAGGGTCACTGTGTCAAGTTGGTACAATCTCTCAATGTTTGCTTGGGTTTCTTCCAGTGCTCCGGTTCCTCCCACATGTGTATGTTAGGTGGATTGGCCATGCTAAATTGCCCACTTAGTGTTCAAAAGGTTGGGTGGGATTACTGAGTTACAGGGATATGTAGGATTCTCTTTCACAGGGTGGGTGCAGACTTGATGGGCCAAATGGCCTCCTTCTGCACTGTAGTGATTCTATGAATATATGAAGACATTTTTAGGGAACAGAGCAAGCTTTGCAAAGGGCCTGAAGATCTTGCACTGATGTTCCTATCAGATAACATTCGAAAAAGTGCAGTGCCCTTTAAAGAGCTTCTGGTCATTATGTGAATGGACAAAGCAATTGTGTGTGGTTGAAGAATCATTCAAGATGAGAGTAATGATGACGCAGAAGGGCTTGTTCTTCAGATCTGAAATCTGGGCAAGGATACTCCCCTACCCGGTGGGGTGGGGGATCCCGGCGTAGCGGAGTGGTGCCAACCACTCCGGCGTCAGGCCTCCCCAAAGGTGCGGAATTCTCCGCACCTTTAGGTGCTAGGCCCGCACCGGAGTGGTTGGCGCCACGCCGACTGGAGCCAACACCGGCGCCAACGGGCTTTGGTGCCCGCCGGTCGGCGTCGGGGCTGGCCGAAAGGCCTTCGCCGGTTTGCGCATGGGCCGGTGCATCAGCGGCCGCTGGTGTCACCACAGGCGCATGAGCGGTAGGGGGGGTCTCTTCCGCCTCCGCCATGGTGGAGGCCGTAGCGGCGGCGGCAGAAAAAGAGTGCCCCCACGGGGCACAGGCCCGCCTGCCGATCGGTGGGCCCGATCGTGGGCCAGGCCACCGTGGGGCACCCCCCCGTGGCCCGATCACCCCGCCCCCCCCCCCAGGACCCCGGGGCCCGCTCGCGCCGCCAATCCCGCCGCCACCAGAGGTGGTTGAAACCACGTCGGCGGGATTGGCCTGCAATGAAGTTACTGTGAAAAGCCCACGCGGGCCGGAGAATCGCCGCGGGGCACGCCGATCGGCGCGGGGGGCACGCCGATCGGCGGGGCGCGATTCCCGCTCCCGCCGATTCTCGGGTGGCAGAGAATTCCAGCCACGGCGGGGGCGGGATTTACGCCGGCCCCGGGCGATTCTCCGACCCTGCGGGGGGGTCGGAGAATTCCGCCCCTGGACTCAGAAAGGGATTCGCAGACAAAAAACTCATAACCAATCCACACATCAAATTCTGACAGCACCATCCGGGTTATCAGGACCTGGACATTATCAATGTTTGTGTATACTGCCAGACCCGAACAGGTGCTGGAATGTGGCGACTAGGGGCTTTTCACAGTAACTTCACTGCAGTGTTAATGTAAGCCTACTTGTGACAATAAAGATTATTATTATTATTGTTATTATTAAGATCCAGAAATGATCAGTTAGAATATTGAATTCAATGTCAAAATAAAAAGAGGGAAAGACTGCAGTAAGAGAGCTACAAAAGAAACAGAAAGAAATAAATAATAAATATCTGAAGTTCATTATTAGCACCAGTGAGGTTAATTGCCAATATTTAAGAGCATTCATACAATTAAAAGTGTGTTTACACTGGGATAGTCCAGCATTATTTTTTTTCTGGACAATTTAGTTTATATATAATGGGTCAGCACAGCCCATGTATTTTTGTTTTTTGCCTTTTAAAAAAAAAATGTATTTATTCAAAGTTTTCAATACGTTTACAAAACCTTCCAAAAAGGAAAATAATACAAAGAAAGAAGGGCAACATGCAAACAGAACAGAACAATTTAACCCTCTAAACGATAGTTTAGCAAATTAACACCCAATTCAAAACAGGATAGAGCATGGGCCCCTTACAAAAACGAAAATAAATCGCCCCCCTCCCCCCCAGGGTTGCTGATGCTGTTTTTTTTTAATTAAGGTTTTGCAAAATTTTCCATATTAAATAGTAATAATCTTAACACAGCAAAGTAGTGAACATTAACATAGTGCATAAAGAGAATAGACATCAGCAATCCACTAGACGTTACCCCATGCGCCTCAGTCCTCCCACCCCCTCCCATCGGGGTACTCACCCACCCCCCTCCCCCCCCCCCCCACCCCATGGGTCGCTGTTGCTGCTGAAGTGTTAATTTTCCCCACGAAGTCAGCGGACGGTATTGTGCCCTTGCTCAACAGCGGCAGCTCTGTACCCTTGGCAAAGTTATTTCCACACATGTGTAGGCATCCGTTCGTGGTGTTGTCCCTTACTTCTTCCAGATACTTCGCTGACGTTGTCGTCTCGTGCGCACTTCCGCTTCTGCAGCCCTCCCGTCTTCCCCATTTTCTCTGTTCCTGTGGATGCCAAGTTTGTTAACATTTCCCTGCCTCCCCCTCCCCTTCCCTGGCTCTCCTCTATTGTTCCCTGTCTCTCCCCCCCCCCCCCCCCCCCCCCCCCCCCCGCCAGCCCTGTGGTTCGCCTTTCCTTTCTCTTAGATTTAGCTGTCCCACACCCCCCCCCCCCCCCCCCCCCCCCCTCCCTCCCGGTCTATCTCTCCCTCTCATGCTTTGACTACATTCCTGTTTCTTGGCTACCTGGCTGCTGTTCTGCTTGTTTGTTGGCCACGAACAGGTCCCAGAACAATTGGGTGAACGGCTCCCACATTCTGTGGAAGCCGTCGTCTGACCCTCAGATAGCGAATTTGATTTTCTCCATTTGGTGAGATTCCGAGAGGTCGGACAGCCAGTCTACAGCTTTGGGTGGTGGTGCTGACCGCCAGACGAACAGGATTCTACGGCGGGCAATCAGGGAGGCAAAGGCAAGGGCGTCCGCCCTCCTCCCCAGGAATAGATCTGGCTGGTCTGAAACCCCGAAGACCGCCACTTTCGGGCATGGCTCCAACCTCACCCCCACCACTTTGGACATGGCCTCGAAGAAGGCTGTCCAGTACTCCACAAGTCTGGGGCAAGACCAGAACATGTGGGCGTGGTTGGCCGGGCCTCTTTGGCACCGTTCACATCTGTCCTCCACCTCTGGGAAGAACCTACTCATACGGGTTCTTGTTAAGTGGGCTATATGTACCACTTTTAGTTGCGTCAGGTTGAGCCTTGCGCACGTGGAGGTGGAGTTGACCATATGCAGTGCTTTGCTCCAGAGTCCCCACCCTATTTTGATCCCCAGGTCCTCCTCCCACTTCCTTCTTGTCGCGTCCAGTATGGTGTCGGCTCCTTCTACCAGTCGGTCTTACCTGTCGCTACAGTTTCCTTTATCTAGTATGCTTGCGTCTAGTAATTCTTCCAGTAGTGTCTGTTGTGGTGGTTGTGGGTATGTCCTTGTCTCCTTTCGTAGGAAGTTTTTTAATTGCAGGTACCTTAGCTTGTTCCCCCTGGCTAGCTGGAATTTCTCTGTCAGTTCGCCCAGTGTTGCGATCCTGCCGTCCGTGTATAGGTCCCTGACTGTCAGTGTCCCTCCGTCCTGTCCCCACCTTTTGAAGGTGGCGTCAGTCAGCGCTGGCGTGAGCCTATGGTTGTTGCAGATGGGAGCTTTACCTGACATTTTAGTCAGGCCAAATTGCTGCCGTAGTTGGTTCCAGGATTGGAGGGTGGATATTACCACTGGACTGCTGGAGTATTGTTTGGGTGGGGATGGGAGTGCCACCATGGCGAGGGCCCAGAGTGAGGTCCCCCTGCAGGAGGTCTCCTCCGCGCGCACCCACTCGGCTTCTGGCTCTTTGATTCATCCCCTTATACACTCAGCCGTCGCCGCCCAGTGGTAGAGTTGTAGGTTTGGGAGGGCAAGCCCCCCCCCCCCCCCCCCCCCCCCCCGGATTTTGTTTTTTGCAAGACCTTCTTTGGGATCCTAGCATTCTTCCCGCGCCATACAAACGCCATGATTAGTTTGACAGCTCTTGTATTTAAGTGACAATTTCCACATGTATTATTACGCTGTCGCATTAGAACAGCAACTTCTTGACTTACACATTTAACTGTGCATGCGCAGTTATCAGAACCAGTTGTCCAATTTGTATAGAAATAATGGCGAGTGCTGTCAGCTTCACTGTTATCTCAAACACAAAATCCCACACGTTATACTTTTGAGATCTGACAGATGCATTGGAACTTTTCTAGTTAATGTGCAGACCACAAATAAACTTGATTTCCACTGTCAGGAAACTCCTCAACTATAACAGAAAATCTTAGATGTGCTCAGTAATCAAACAAAGTCAGAAATCTATCAGCTCTGAGGAGTAACTAAAGTTCATACCTGTGTATAGTGTCCACACATTTTCCCTGGAGCGCAGCTCATATTCTCATATGTGTAATCGAAGATTTCTAAGTACCAATCCTCAACTCCTGTTGGGGGGTCCATTGGACCATTTGTTGCAAACAAATTTTCTCCCACTCTCCCCCTGTCTTTATTATGTTTCCACAGGCATTTCTTTGCGTATTTCTTAGCAATTTTTTCCAAGTGTGTATCCCATTTCTAAAAGCAAATTAATTCTGAGTTAATATACACATATGTAGTACAGGATTCATTAGTATGCAGAATGCTTAAAATTAGGACAGATCAGAAGGGAATTCATTTGAATTGAAAAATCCGTAATAGTTTAGCCACATGCAAGAAAGGAAGTGCAGTGGTATGAAATGTTGTCCATGACCAACATTTTCAGTGGTCAATTAATACTATTATGCAAAACAGCTGTTTATTAGTATTGTGAAGTGATCAATCCAATATTACAGCATTCAAAATGTATGATCCAACCCTCAATTAAGGATATACTGGATTTAGAGAATTTCAACAAATATTCCAGTTTCTGAATAACACGTTTCTTTGGATTAAGATGTAGTTTATACAGTATGAACCTTCCCAAAGTACCAATGCAGCACAAAGAGAAAATTAGATAGATAACCAGAAAATCTGTCTTGGGAGCATTGGGTTAGGGATCAAAAGTGACGAGGATAATGGGAGGATGTCCTAATTTTTTTTTTCAAATAGCATCATAGAATTTCTCATGACATCCAGGCAGTCTGTGTCCCTGTCTAATTTCTCGACCAAAAGATGGCACCTCTGACATTGCAGGAAGCCCTCATTACTGTACAGCAATTTAGATTCAAATTCAGTCCAAAGGTATGCAGGCTAGACGGACTGGCCATGCTAAATTGCCCTTTAGTGTCCAAAGGTTAGATGGGGATACAGGGGTAGGGTGGTGATTAGACCTGGGTGGGGTTCTCTTTCTGAGGGTTGGTGGGCTGAATGGCCGTCTTCTGCACTATCTGGATTCTATGATCATGTACTAGAGCAGGTCTTGAATCCACAATGTTCTGACATGGCAGTCAACATCCAAAACTGAGCTATATGGCTGCATCAGATGTTCAATCAAGAATGAAAAGTGGTTTGGTGCCCTCTTAATTGTATAAAACTTTACTAAGAAACGCAATTTCACCCTGGCTTCCCATTATTGGCTGTGAAACTGCCTGAAATGTAAAAAGATAAAACAAAACCAGCTTCTGGAATTACCAAAAATAAAGCATTAATCTGATCAACCAATAAAATATTATCAAGAAAACTAGATATATATTCCTCTAGTAGACTCAAGCTTACCAAACCGTCAGAGAGGAAGCAAGTGAATGTTCATTATAAATATTGGACAGATTCCAACTGAGTAGCCACAAAAAAATGATCACCTAATTTGTTATACCTGCCTTTCGATTACACCTTTTTACATGATCCCACATGTCTTCCTATGTCGGTTAGCTACATGCTTTTTTGGCCTTTATAAGGTAATAGGCCATTCACTCCATCCACAGGAGTCTTGAGGGTAGCATAACTAAATCTTGCTTCTTCCGATGCCTTTGATCCATTCTGAATAATTCCCCTCAGTTAACCCACCCAACCCAGCCCCATGGATGGGTTTATTCATTCGGGTATTGTTCAATTCAGGAATGTTGACCCTAGGAATGGTTGATTCCATCCTGAGTATTGAGTAGCGCGAGCCCTACACTAAAAGCCTTATCAGATCATGGGCAAGCCAAGCACTTGCGTGTTTCAAACCAATCCCCATCTAACCTGTTGGAAGTCATGCCTCCCCCCCCCCCCCCCCCTCATAAATTTGAAAAAGATGAGTGCGATGCAATCAACTTTCAAACGACATAGTTCTCGAGCGACGGGGGCAATCTTTCGCTCAGACATTCAATGTTCCCGGGGAGTGACTGTGGACCCCCCCCCCCCCCCCCCCTTACCATAGTCAGCATGTTGGATGCATCAAATATCGAAGAGCGAAACTTATTGTGTGCATCAACCAGATCATCCTGCTCTGATTTGGTCAGAGAGTGGCTCAGCTCGGGGAATGTGAGAGAAATGAAGAGGAGCACCGCGGGCAGGCTGAGTGATGCCAATCCGGCTGCCATCCTCCTCCTCCTGCTGGCAGCTCCCCTGACAACTTAGACTTTATGGAGAGGGGGAGTCCCGGCTCACAGGGAAAGGAAGCCAAGCGCAAAGCCCATGATTGTGACCGCGGAGACAATGACGCGGCGGCCACTTTGTGACACCGCCAGGTTATTTCCCGGCGCCGTTTCACATTGATGCTCGGGAGAAGTCAATATTGAAGGATTTAACCGCAAGAGGCAACTGCAGAAAGTCTTCGGAGAAGGTGGCGGCCGGAGGAGGCCCGAGTCATTTCCTTGGGGACAATTCCCTCTTGGAAGTTCCCTGCTGAGCATTTGCACCACAGTTGCCCAGAGGCCCCAACAATGCAGGCCCACTAAAAGCTAGAAATGGTGATACTGGGGGAAATGGCAGACAAGTTGAACAATTACTTTACCTCATTATTTACAGTTGAAAAGCAAGATAGCTTGCCGAACAGTCCCGAAAAAATGAATGGTCCATAGAGGACAGGGACTTAATACAATTAAGGTAAGTACAGCATCAGGAACTAGGAAGTGAATGGAACTAAAGAGCGACAAATCCCCAGGACCTGACGGTTTCCATCCCGGGGTGTTAAAGGAAGTAGGGGAGCACAGTGTAGATGCCCTAACTAATCTTCCAGAGTCCCCTAGATTCAGGGACAGTCCCTCTGGTTGTAAAATTACACATGTCAACCCACTTTTTAAGAAGGGTGAAAGGGGGAAACCAGGGAATTACAGGTCAGTTAGCCTAACATCTGTGGTGGGGAAGACGTCCGATGGCGGCCTTGAGTGAGTGGTCTGGTTGCACACGGCAGCTCTGGCTCAAAGAGCTTTTTTTTAAACCCCAAAACAGGATCATTTTGACGGGAAAGTGTAGCTGAAGATGTGGAGGAGACGTTCCTCCTGGGAGTGGCACGTCTGCTGGTTATCAGACCCGGCAAAAGAAGATTAAAGACCTGGCCAAGGAATTGGAAGAGACTTGTGGCGCAATTGGAAAGATGGCAGAGGGGGAAGGGTTGACGCATGTTGGATAACCATGGATGGAGCGGCTGATGCCATTTTCCAGAGAGGAGTTCTGCCAGCAAAGAAAAGAGATGCAGGAAGACCGAACGAAGGCCATTAAAGTAGCGGTTGTACCCCGGAAAGGCTTAATGGAGAGAGCTGAGAAGTGCTCGGAGGCACAAGGTTTTCAGATGCGGGAGATGGAGAGGGTGATGACTGATGATAGTGATAGGGTGGTGGCATTTGAGACAGAGGTGGGGCTCCTGGGGGACCTTTGCAAGACATTAAGAGCAAAGGTAGAGGAGCAGGAGAATAGATCAAGAAGGCAGAACCAGCGTGCTGATGGTCTGCCTGAAGGTGTGGAAGGCACGAGTGCAACGAGATACATCTTGAGGATGCTGGCTGGACTGGTGGCAGAGGGGGTGCTGTACAAGACCCCAGAGGTGGATATAGCGCACAGGTCCCAAAGCAGAAGCCAAGAGCAGGGGAGCAGCCACGGACGGTGTTTGTAATGTTCCACAAGTTTGTGGAGAAGGAAAAGAGCCTGCGGTGGGCCAGGAAGAAACGGAACTGTGATTGGGAGGAGAACAAATTTCGAATATATCAGGACATTGGCGCGGAGCTGGCGAAAAGGTGTGCTGGGTTTAACAGGGCCAAGGCGACTCTCTATCGATGCAGATCATGTTCGACGTGCTGTACCCGGCAAAACTGTGGGTGACGTTCGAAGACCGGGAGTACTATTTTGAAACCCCAGAGGAGGCCAGTTACTTTATTAAAGAGAAACTGGGGGAGAACTGAACTTTGATGGGAGATGAAGGAGTTGGCATAATGGAGTTTGGAGGATGTGGGTAGTGAGGGGCTGGAGGGTGGTTTTTTTTCTTTCTTCTCAGACAGGGGGATTTCATTGTGGTGAATATTTGTTAAGGGGTAATAAGTTTGTAAGGGGGAATTTGCCCCCCTCCCTGTCATTAGCCTGTGGTCGTGTTTATTTCTTGGAGGAGGTGACCTGTGGTTTTGGATGTGTCTTTGTTTGGGTGGGGGAACGGGAGGTCCACAGGGAGCCGCCTACACAGATCAAGGAGGAAGGGTGGGGGGAGAAGTAGATAGAGGAGCCTTCGGGCAGGAGCTGCCACGCTGGCAGGTAATGCTGGTTAACAGAAGTGAGGTGGGGAAGATGGTTGTGAAGGTTGGCCGAGGGGGGTGGGGTGGGGGGGGGGGGGGATGCGGTGTGGCAGTGTTGGAGGAGAAGCATGGTCACGGGCGGAAGAGGGGGCCATCATGGATGGGACTGGTTTAAGGTGAAATGAAAGGGAACAGAATCAGAAGGGGAGGATGGTGGACAGTAGAGGGGAATGGAAGCACAAATCTCAGGTAAGGCTCATAACATGGAATGTGTGGGATCTGAACGGGCCGGTGAAGAGATCGGGTATTTATACACTTGAGAAGCTTGAAGGCACGGGGGGGGGGGGGGGGGGGTCTTTCTGCAGGAGACCTCCAGGTGAGGGATCAGTTTAGGCTGAGAAAGGAATGTATGGGTCAGGTGTTTCACTCGGTGTTTGACTCGAAGTTTAAAGGGGTGGCTATTCTGCTGAGTAAGAAGAGTTTGTAAACGCCAAGAAAGTGTGGGACACGGGTGGAGACATGTAATAGTGAGCGGAGTGTTGGAGGGGGCGCCGATGGTGCTGGTAAATGGATATGCACCGAATGGGGATGACGTGGGATTCGTGAGGGAGTTGCTGGCAGTGATTCCGGACTTAGCCACACATCAGTTGATTATGGGCTGGAGCAGAGGGTGGACAGGTCAAGCCCAGGCCAATGGGAAGGCTGCGGATGATGAAGGAGCTGGGAGGATTTATGGAAAGGATGGGTACGGTGGACTGGTGGAGGTTTAAGAATCCGGGTGTGAGGGAGACTCCTTCTCACATGTGTACAAAGTATACTCCAGAATCAATTATTTTGTGGTGAGCCGTGAGGTGTTGTTGGGGATGGTGGGGACAGAGGCTGGGATGGAGGCTAGACTCGTGGCTGTTCGCTGACAGGGAGTTCTGCGATAAGGTATGGTCGATGATTAAGGATTGCGTGGAGTTGCACCAAAATGGGGAGGTATCGATGGCCACATTCTGGGAGGCATTGAAGGCGATGGTTCGGGGAGATTATCTCGTTCAAGGCGCATGGAGATAGAATATAGAACATAGAGCATACAGTGCAGAAGGAGGCCATTTGGCCCATTGAGGTTGCACCGACCCACTTAAGCCCCCACTTTCACCCAATCCCCGTAGGCCAATAACCCCTCCTAACCTTTTTGGACACTCAGGGCAATTTAGCATGGCCAATCCACCTAACCTGCAAGCCTTTGGAGCACCCAGAGGAAACCCACGCAGAAATGGGGAGAATGTGCAGACACCGCACAGACAGTGACCCAGTGGGGAATCGAACCTGGGACCCTGGCGCTGTGAAGTCACAGTGCTAGCCACTTGTGCTACCGTGCTGGAGAGAGGAGCATGGCCAATTATTGGATGAGACAGTCGAGGTGGACAGGGAATAATCGAGGGACCCCACCTTGGAGGATTTGGCGACAAGAAAAGTTACAGTGGCAGTTCAATAGGCTGATGACAGGAAGGGTTGTTGGGCAGCTATGGAGGGCGAGGGGGATGCGGTATGAAGAAGGAGAGAAGGCAAGCCACATGTTAGCCCATCAGCTACAGAGGCAGGTCACGTCCATAGACATTCAGAGGGTACGGACAGGGAAGAGGGTGGTAGTGTCAAAGCCAGGGAGGATAATTGAGGTGTTCAGGAAGTGGTATGAGAAATTGTATAGGACCAATCCGGGGGGTGAGGAAGGGGATATAGGGTGGTTTTTGGATGGGTTGGAATTCTCACAGCTGGATGAGGAGAGGAGGCAAGTGCTAGAGGAGCCATTAGGGTGAGAGAGGTGATGGGAAGCATAAGAGGGATGAGAAACTTACATTCTTTCAATGGGACCTTTAAACCCACCAGCTTTACAGCGTAAAAATGAAGAGTGTCGTCCTTCATTCCGCTCCTTTTGCACTTTGCCGCTGGAACCGGGGACACACTTCGCTGCCTGAGTGTCCCCCAGCCTGAGTCAGGAAGGTCGGGCAAAACCGCTTTAGAATTTAAATGCAGACAAGTGGTACAGAATGGGAATCCACCACTGATTGCCACTCTGATCTAGTTATGGGCCACTAACCTCAGGGGATTCCTCCAAAGTTACACTAATGTAGGGTCAATCAGAAAAGGTTAGAAGAAATAAAACCTCTTTGAACATCTGAAAAACTATTTTAACACTCTAACCGATCCCCATATAGGACTACACCTATATTCCTGACCCCACAGGACTCCCACAACCCCCTACATTATTTTCCACCCATCCCCATGGGATTCCCACACTCCTAGACCACCCACATGCATGGGCCTCTCCCCTCCCACAGACCTGAATCTTTCCTGACCTGACTCCGACCTAGCTGACTCTCCCAAATCTGACCCAGCAGGACCCACCCCATCCGACCTGACCCCCCCCCCCCCCCCCCGAACCTAACCCCACACATCCCTGAACTGACATCCTCGGCCCCCATACCCGCTCCTCCCAATATCCGACCCTCCATCCTGATGTTCGACAGTCCCGATGTCCGATCCGCCCACCCATCTCCCGACTCTGGTTAGACATGAACACTGGCTTCGGTGAAAGCTGAGCTGCCTGGCTCTCACCCGGCCTGAGACAGGAAGGTCTGGTGAGACAGGCATGGAAGGTCATTGCTGCAACAATGGAACGGCAATCTGACGCTGATTGCCAATCCGAAGAAGTTACTGCCCAATGAATTGACCATTTGGAGCACTACTTGTGGATGCAGTTCACACATCTGGATATATTCCTAGTTGCATGGCCAATTAGAAACTTTTATTTACATATTTATACAAATAAAAATTTTGGTTGCTGGATTTCCTTTATTTTCAGCATAATGCACAACATACCAGGAATGTATCATATAAAAGTTTACAATCATTTCATAATATAGTAAAATTAATTTAAAATATATGATAAAATTACATGAGTAAAACTCAATCCATTTAAGACACATCATTTTCTGGGACTTTGCAAACTTCTAGCTTGCCTTTTATATGTAGATGTATCCTCGTCAGTTTAGGGCATCTGTCAGGACACATGTACAGCACACATCGCACACACATACATAAACACGCACACACACAAATGCATACACATACATACATACCACACTCACATACATATACACACATCGCACACACATATACAAACACACGGACACATACAAATACATACACACATACATACGGAGACACATTGCACACACGTACATAAACACACGCACACACACAAATACAAACACACACATACATACATACCGTACACATTCATATACACACATCGCACACACGTATATAAACACACGCACACATACACACACATACATATGCACACACACATGTATGCACACATACATACACATGTATACATACACACCTGCATACATATACACATATACATACACACACAATCCATACATACACATTCATACATGCACACACACACAAACACACACGGGCTGCATGATTTAATTATCAAAGTAATGCGCTGCCTGGCCCAAGTGAAAAGTGGTTAAAATAAACACTCATGAGCGTAATTCCCAGTGGTAAAGTTTCTAATAGTTGTTCAGTGGTACAGAACTTGTGTATTGCTCATTGAAGATTGTTGTTTTCCCCTCATACTGACATTCTCGCAAAGTGTCCTGATAGGTGCAAGATGAAAAGGTTCATCTTGGGGGCATTTTAGCATGTTAAAGGCAGCAGATAAACACCAGTTGTTGTTTTTAAAAACGTTTTCCAATTAAGGGACAATTTAGCGTGGCCAATCCACCTAACCTGTGCATCTTTGGGTCGTGGGGGTGAGATCTACACAGACACGGGAAGAATGTGCAAATTCCACACGGAGAGTGACCCAGGGCTGGGATCGAACCCGGGTCCTCGGCACTGTTTGGCAGCAGTGCTAACCACTGCTCGCCCCAGTTGTTGTTTTGCTGTAATAATTTATTTAAGCAACAAATTTTGCCGAAGAAAGAGTGAAATATACAGCGGGGAGCAGATGGAAATTTTCAACCAAATGCTGCTCAGTTGGTTAAAGTCTCTTGGAGCTGAGCATTGCTCAGCTGACTGAAGTCTTGGTCCTCATAAACACAACAGCAAATTAAATGCCCAATGGTAATTGATGGAACGGATGCTTAGTCACGATGTTGCCTTTATTCCTACTAACGGCAACACTGAATCGACTCATATAATATTGGCAAACTTCAGATTGAACAGATACCCCACCAAAGAGTTTAGCTGTTCCGTTATTGTACTAACCCCTCAGTAAATTAGCTATTTGCTACCTGGTTATTTAACATCCATTCGTAACATGCTGTTTGATCTTCCCCTGTAAGCTAATTAATAAGGCCTTCAAAGGCATTAATGAGAAATAAATCTATTTTAAAAAAAAGTCCACTCCCTCCCCTTGTTTTTTCGGTGAAGAACAAGAAACAGCACAGGAAACAAAATGGCGGCTGCACTTCATCTCCTGGTTTTCCATCAGATTTAATGCTCCACTCAGCTGCTGCTATTAAACAACAGAGGGGTACACAAATCTTCCTTGGTCTCTTATCACAAATCAACAAGTTTGCTATTTGAACAGCAACGGTAACATGAACATCAAATTACAATCTGAAAAATTTCAAGCCCATTTTAAAAGATCCAGCAATAATGCCGATCAAGGTAAAGCGTTCCAGGAATTGGTCTTCTTCCATTTTTTTCAAAATTCGGGTTGAAAGCTTTGAAAGCTGGTATATTTACAATCATTATGTTTACATTGATAAGTTGAATATAATACATCATGGAAGCCTAAAGGAATCTTACTGAGAGACTGATGATGATTTCTAACTTGATGCAGAATACAAAACAAATAACATGATGAAAGTCAGAATAATACCAGAGGGGAGTGCTAAATTTCCATTATCAATAGCTGATTCATCACCTGTTGAAAAATAAGATGAAAGTTGTGAGTTCCTCATATTTTAAGTTCAGAAATAATAAAATAATTTTTTACAATCCAATATACTTAGCAGAACTAGTATAGTTTTCTTTTACCACAAACGTACAACATTGTGTCATATAAGCTGTCACTCCCTTATTCATCAATGGCAGGAAGCTCCCTGCTTGATAACCACCAGGTCCTCGCCTGCATTATCTTGCGTTAAGCTGGTCTATTTTGGTCTTCCTTTGCAACTTTAATTTATTTTGTAATTTTAAGTAAGTTTTCCTGGTCTTTGTAAAGCTCATAGTAGACAGGATGTACAGAATCACAGAATTGTTACAGCACAGGAAGAGGCCATTTGGCCCATCATGTCTGCACTGGCACTAGTCCAGAGTGCAAGATCCATAAAACCCTCAAAGAATGACATGTTAGGGGTATTAAAAATAATCACTAGATTGTTGGATTGCCAAATAACAAGGTCCATGGCCCCCATAGTGACCAACACAATTTTGGTTTGACAGGCAAACATCTTCTGCACTGTTTAGATTTGCACAATGTTCAGTTAATTTTGCTGCTGCTTTGAAGTAGAGTGTTAGGGGTAGAAGGGCCAACACGGAACAGAATTGCAAACACACATTCAGAGTCCAAGACCAAAAGTGAAATAAAAATAAAGGGGGGGAAAAAAAGATTGTAAACTAAAGAGAGAGTGAAAAAGCAAGAAAATCGGAATGACAAAGGAAAGAGAGGGCAAGAAGACTTGGACATCGACTTTCAGTTAAACAGTGCCATTCCCAAAAATAAATAATCCAAGAGATTGACATCCTGGAACTCCCTGCCCAACAGCATTGTGGAAGCAACATCACCACATGGATTACCGTGATTCAACAAAATGGCTCAACACCACCTTCTCAAGGGAAACTGCGGGTGGGTAATAAATGTGCCTCTTACCACTGTCCTGTACCTCACAATTTAAAAAAAAAATTCTGTTGAATTCTGAAGCTGGCAGAATTGAATTAATTTGTTTCATACTTTGCCAGTGATGCTCACACAATAAACAAGCTTTTTTGTGGGAATAAGGAGAATAGCCACAAACTTAGTCAAGGAAAATAACTTTCAGAGTATTAAAGGAACTAGTGTGTAGGTTCAGGATAACTGCTAGACAGAAGGAGGGTTTGAGAATGAATTCCAGAGACCAGTGACCAAGATGAGTTTAAGACCCTGCCAGCAATTTTAATCTCCACTCCTCATTTCACAACTTTAAATGCTATGAATGCATATCAGGGAATTATGACTATGTACGAGTTGAAAATGTGTGCCCCCCGCAAGCAAAGGTCTGCGCTTGCCGTGTTGAAGATCATAATTTATCTTCGAAAGCTTATTTGTGTTTCAGCATCACCAAGGGCACAAAACAGGGAGTGGTAAATGGAGACCATGTCTGATACTCCTTGCTATTGAAGCCAGTGGAAAGGAAAATTGGATGGGGAGTCAGGTGGACAGGGGATTGGCTATTCCCTTTCTACTCACCATAAGAGTTGCAAGTTACCCTCATTGTCACATACTTTTTTCAGCATACAGGGGCTGGTTTAGCTCAGTTGGCTGGACAGATAGTTCGTGATCAGAGCGAGGTCAAAAGAGCGTGGGATCAATTCCCGTACTGGCTGAGGTTATTCATTAAGGCCCACCTTCTCAACATTGCTCCTTGCCCGAAGTGTGGTGATCCTCAGATTAAATCATCAACAGTTAGCTCTCTCCCTCAAAGGGGAAAGCAGCCTATGGTCATCTGGGACTATGGTGACTTTACTTACTTACTAATACAGACTGTAACATGATTATTGTCTGCAGCAAGGTGCTGAATTCCCACCTTATATGATGCTTCCCAAAGTAATGTGAAAATTAATTGTACCTTCTTTATTTTATAAAGGTTAGTCAAGGTTGCTGTTATAACTCCCATGAGACTCACGGGACGACCCGATTGATCTCCCCGTGCGGCTTGAGGAATATGAGCTCCCCCCACTAAGGGGAGAAGGCAACAGCTGGGCTTCTTAAGTCCCCGAGATAAAAGCAGGCTGAAAAGGGAGCCGGCATCGCAGCATGGTCCCAGTTGGGACTTGGAATGTTGCTTAGTTACTGTATTTCCTAGCTGTGAGTAGGAAATAAACTACTTTTAATTAAACCTTTTGGGGCTCTTGATTGACTACAATAGTTTAGTGCAATTAGATAATTGATTGATACATTCCCAAATATTTAAGAGCTTGTGGGAAGTCTAGAGTGTGTAAGGGAGGCAGTGTGTGAGAGAGAGAGGGAAAGATAGGGGAAAGAAAATGTTTCGTAGAGAGAAGAGGAATGAAAAAGAAACATAAAAATTAACACTTAAAAAAAATAAGCTTAGGTAATCATAAAATACAGCCAAGAAAATTAGTGCGTGGTATGAAGAAATTTCTTGCTATATTAAGGAACTCTCATCTCCAAATACATTGATGGCAAAATTTGAGCCCCGATACCGATTACTCAATCTTTATCCACTTTGGGGGGTTTTTTCTCAATAAAATAGAAATTTGTTTCAAAAGCTTTTTACAGTTGCATTTTAATTCTGAATATCCCAAGATGAGGTATTGCTGGGGCAAATAAGTTTGAAGATGAAAAGCGAATTATTTTTTAAAAAAGCCTTGAACATTGGTTTGCTTATTTTGAGTTACAGGCAAATAAGAGGGATACTCGCCATTTATTCAAATGAATAACTGCAGACAATTTATTGGCAGGAGGGAAGAGACTCCACATGGAGAGCACACACACTAGGGATCTGGGAGAATGCAAATGGGTGAGGAAGAATTTGATACAGTGAAAGAAATTACACCATCATTAGATAAAGAACAATTTCTTACTTTTTGACTGTTGTCCTAGCTTGAACTCTGTCTCCTGACTCAGTTTTGAATTTCTCTCCAATTGCAATTTTGGCTCTGGTTTTGACGCTGTCTCTAGCTCCATTTTTGGTTCTGTTTTTTTCTCTGGCTCTGTGATTGGCTCCAGTTTTTTCTCTGGCTCTGTGATTGGCTCCAGTTTTTTCTCTGGCTCTGTGATTGGCTCCAGTTTTGTCTCTGGCTCTGTGACTGGCTCGAGTTTTGTCTCTGGGCCTGTGACTGGCTCTGATTTTGGTTCTGCCTCCAGTTTTGGTTCTGACTGTGTCTCTGGCTCTTGCTCAGATGCTAGAAAAAACAATTTATAAGTTGATCTAAAACCATTTGTTCTCAGTAACTATCATTTCTAATGCTCATAACTAAGAGTTTTGGATTTGGATTTGGTTATTGTCACGTGTACCGAGGAACAGCGAAAAGTATTTTTCTGCTAACAGCTCAAACAGATCATTAAGTACATGAAAAGAAAACAAAATGCATAATAGGGCAACACAAGGTACACAATGTAAATACACAGACATCGGCATCGGGTGAAGCATAAAGGGGCGTAGTATTAATCAGGTCAGTCCATCAGAGGGTAATTTAGGATAAAAGCAAATTACTGCAGATGCTGGAACCTGAAACGAAAGATAAAATGCTGGAAAATCTCAGCAGGTCTGGCAGCATCTGTAAGGAGGGAAAAGAGATAATGTATCGAGTCCAGATGAACCTTTGTCAAAGCCAAAGAAAGAGAAAGTGGGAAATATATATAGACTGTGGAGTGAGAATGAAAGATGAGTCATAGCCACAGAAACCCGGGGTGCTAATAGCCAGAGAAACCCCGGGGTGTTAATAGCCACAGAAAGCAAGGGGAAAGTGTGCTAATGGCATTCCCCAGAGAGAACAAAAGGCGTGAAAGGCCAAGCTGCAGAGAAACCTCTGATGTAGAGGTGGGGAGGGGAAGGGGGAAGCAAAGGGGAGAAAGGGTAATGAAGGGTGGATAAAATGGGGGGGGGGGGGTGGTAAATATATATAAAGAAAGACAAGAGAGAAAGAAATGGTAAAAGACAGTTAAAATGAAGTAGGATGAAAATAAATGGGTTGAGGTGGGGTCGTTTAGGAGTCTGGTAGCAGCGGGGAAGAAGTTGTTTTTAAGTCTGTTTGTGCGTGTTCTCAGACTTTTGTATCTCCTGCCCGATGGAAGAAGTTGGAAGAGTGAGTAAGCCGGGTGGGAGGGGTTTTTGATTATGCTGCCTGCTTTCCCCAGGCAGCGGGAGGTGTAGATGGAGTCAATGGATGGGAGGTAGGTTCGTGTGATGGACTGGGCTGTGTTCTCAACTCTCTAAAGTTTCTTGTGTTATTGGGCCGAGCAGTCACCATACCAGGCTGTGATGCAGCCAGATAGGATGCTTTCTATAGTGCATCTGTAAGTTTTGGTGAGAGTTAATGTGGACATGCTGAATTTCCTTAATTTCCTGAGGACGTATAGGCGCTGTTGTGCTTTCTTGGTGGTAGCATCGACATGACTGGACCAGGACAGATTTATGGTGATGTGCACCCCTAGGAATTTGAAGCTGTTAACCATCTCCACCTCGGCCCCTTGATGCAGATAGGGGTGTGAACAGTACTTTGCTTCCTAAAGTCAATGACCAGCTCTTTAGTTTTTCTGGCATTGACAGATAGATTATTGTCGTTGCACCACTCCACCAGGTTCTCTATCTCCCTCCTGTATTCTGACACATCGTTATTCAAGATCCATCCCAGTATGGTCGCGTCGTCAGCAAACTTGTTGATGGAGTTGGAACCAAATTTTACCACACAGCCGTGTGTGTACAGGGAGTATAGTAGGGGGCTAAGTACGCAGCCTTGCAGGGCCCCTGTATTGAGGACTATTGTGGAAGAGGTGTTGTTTTTTCTTACTAATTGCTGATTGTGGTCTGTGGGTCAGAAAGTCAAGGATCCAGTTGCAGAGTGAGGAGCCAAGTCCTAGGTTTTGGAGCTTTGATATAAGCTTGGCTGGGATTATGGTGTTGAAGGCAGAACTGTAGTCAATAAATAGGAGTCTGATGTAGGAATCCTTGTTGTTGAGATGCTCTTGGGATGAGTGTAGGACCAGGAAGATGGCATCTGCTGTGGACCGGTTGCAGCGGTATGTGAACTGCAGTGGATCAAGGTGTTCTGGGAGTGTGGAGTTGATGCGCTTCATGACCAACCTCTCGAAGCACTTCATTATGACTGATGTCAGGGCCAGTGGACGGCAGTCATTGAGGCACGTTGCCTGGTTCTTCTTTCGTACCAGTATGATGGTGGTCTTCTTGAAGCAGATGGGGACCTAGGAGCGGAGTATGGATAGGTTAAAGATGTCCGCGAACACACCTGTGAGCTGGTCTGCGCAGACTCCGAGTGCACGACCAGGGATCCCGTCCGAGGGTTCACTTTCAGGAAGGCCGATTGACTTTGGAAGCTGTGACTGTGGGTATGGGTGTGTTATGGGCTGCTGGGGCACTCGACAGCGGATCGTTGGTTTCCTGCTCGAACCGAGCATAGAATGGATTGAGTTCATTGGGAGGGGTGCGCTGCTGCTGGAGATACTGCTCAGCTTTGCTTTGTAGCCTGTTATGTTGTTTAGGCCTTGCCACAACCACCGAGAATTTGTAACGCTGGTTTGTGACTCTAGCTTGGTCTGACATTCTCTCTTGGCATCTCGAATGGCTTTGCGGAGGTTGTACCTGGATTTCTTGTACACGTCACGGTCGCTTTACTTGAACGCCTTAGACCTGTCCTTCAGTAGGGAGTCAATGTCACGATTGAGCCATGGTTTCAGGTTGGGGAATGTATGTACTGCTTTCTTTGCCACGCAGTCGTCCACACATTTGCTGATGAAGTCTGTGATGGTGGTGGCATACTCATTTAAGTTGGTCGCTGAGTTCTTAAATATGGACCAGTCCACTGTCTCCAAGCAGTCACGTAGAAGCTCTTCTATTTCCTCGGACCAGCACGGCACAACCTTCTTCGCTGGATTCTCCCGTTTGGGTTTCTGCTTGTATGCCGGGAGAAGGAGCACCATCTTATGGTCTGATTTTCCAAAGGTTTAAGGAAATTTAAAACTAATATCAGATTTCACAATAACGTAAATAGTTCTAGGTAATGAATTATCTTGTGTGCCTTTTAACGCATTTATTGGAGCTTTTACTTGGAAGGATTCTGGGCGGGATTCTCCAGCCATGCCTGCCCGGGGACCGGAAATTCCCGCCTGAGGTCAATAGGCCTTTCCATGGTCCGCGTCCTGCCCGTGGCGATCTTGCAGCAGGCGGAATGGATGAATCCATCCCAATTCCCTTCAAAGAGCTGAATGCCAGGAAAGGTGTGAGTTCCTCACTTCCCATTATGACAATATTTGATTGAGTGTTAAGAGTGTAGGATTGCACCCAGCAGAAATCGAACACGGCGACGGCTCTAGAGGTAGAGGATCTGTGTGTCGTCCACCCCATTGCCAATGGAGCAGTTGATGGGGTTGATTAAGGGGAAGCTTTAGCAGCATCGGCTAGTGATGCAAAAGGACTGGTTGAAGGCGATTGAGGAAACAGTAGCCCCTCTTTGCGAGGCCAGGCAACTGGTGCAGAAGTGCCTTGAGTCGCAAGGTATGATGATCCAAGAGGGGGAAAAGGGCGGTCATGGACCACAGTGATCGAATTGTGGAGTTGGAGGCAGAGGTGGCGTTGTTGGGAGCGGTCTGCAAGGAGCCGAAGGTAGGATCAGGAGAATCGGTGCATGCGGCATAATTTATGTATTGTAGGCCTGCCAGAGGAGATGAGGGGGAACGAGAGCCACGGACTATGTCTCAAAGCTGTTGACAAAGCTGGTGGACGAGGAGTTCTGTGAGAAGGCGGCAGAGGTGGACCGGGCATAATGATTGTTAAGCCAGAGACTGAGAGCAGGAGAGTCACCGAGGGCGGTGATAGTAAGAATACACCGATTGCAGGAGAAGGAGAGGATCTTGAGGTGAGTGATGACGATGAGAGACTGCAATTGGGAGGATCAGTGGATCTGAAAATACCAAAACATTGGGGCTGACCTCGCCAAATGGCAGGCGGTCTTTAATCAGGCCCAAGTGGTACTTTTTTTGAAATAAGGGCCGCTTTGGGGTGCTGCATCTGGCCAAACCTTGGGTGATTTTTAAGGGGAAGGAATATTATTTTATGATGCCCGAAGAGGCACGTGGTTTAATTAAGGAGCATGGTTTGGAGGAGGGTTGATGGTGGGATTGTTCTTGGTGTTTTGGTTTCGGAGATGTTTGTAGAATATTTGTCAAAATTTTGTTTTGTTTTCACATGCTGGCCTTGTTGGTATTTTAGAATGGTTGAGGGAGGATGGGTCAGAGTCTTGGGTGTCTCTCTCCTGTTGGAGGGTGAGGATCTAGGTGGGGGGATGAATCTGGGCTGGGACTCCTCCAAAGGTTGGAGGTGGGTAGCCATTTTGGGGGGAGGGGCAGTTTGGGCGATATGGCCGGAGGCGTTTCTTTCGGTCTTCAGGTGGGAGTTGCCACGCGAGCAAATATGCTGGTGAACAGAATGAATGAGGGGGTAGATGGGAGGGGGTGTTGGGGGGGATAGGGTTTGGAGGGAGGGGTGGATACTAGTGACGCGGGTGCTGCAGACAGTTTGTTGGGCAAAGGCAGGGCAGATGAGAGGGGGCGGCCATTCTGGGAGGACTTGGACAAGAAAGGAAAATGAATCATTTGGGATTCAGTTGAGAGGGGTTGTGATTTTATTCAGTAAGAGGGTGACATTTGTGGTGGCCAGGGAGGTGCGGGACCCAGGGGGTCAGTTTGTGATGGTCAGTGGGGTTTTGGGGGGACGTCGGTAATGCTAGTAAACTTTTATGAAATAATTGGGATGATGTGGAGTTTCTTAAGCAGATGGTAGTAGACATCCCGGATCTGGACTCGTATAAATTAATAATGGGGGGTAATTTCAACTCCGTGTTAGATCCGCAGTTGGACTGGTCGAGCCCAATAACACTGGTTAGGTCAGGAATGGTGAAGTAACTTGGGGTGTTCATGGGCCAGATTTGGGGGAAAGGGTGGATCCGTGGAGGTTTAGACATCTGGGAGAGAGGGAGTTTTCCTACTTCTCCCATGTGCATCGTGTGTACTCCCGTATAGATTTTCTTGTGGTGGGAAATACGATTCTCCCGGGGATAGTATGGGCAATCGTGGTTTCTGACCATGTGCCGCATTTTATGGATGTAAGGCTTGACGTGGGCCAGGCACAGGGACCATCATGGAGGATGGCCGCCACGCTACAGCTAAACAAACGTTTTGTGGAATGGTGACTGGTAATTAATGAGTATATAGAGTTCAGTCAGAATGGGGAGGTCTCACCCTCCACATTTTGAGAGGCTTTGAAAGCAGTCGTATGGGGTGGGGGAAGAGATTTTGTGCAATGTTCATAGAGATAAGGTGGAGAGGACAGAAAGGCAGTGTTTGGTGGACGTGATTTTGGAGGTATTCTATGGCCTCGACCTGGGAGCTCTTAATGGAGTGGAAGATGTTGCAAGGGGGATTTTGATTTGCTGACGACAGGGAAGGCAGTGCGCCAGCCTCCGAGAACAAGGGAGGGTTTGTAAGAGTATGGGGAGAAGACCAGCCACCTGCTAGTGCATTAATTGAGATGACAAGTGGCCAAGTGGGGGATAGTACAAGTGAGGGATGAGGGGGGTGAGCTGGTGAGAATTAATAAATCATTTGAAATTTGTTTTTGGGGATTGTACAGGTCTGAGCCTCGAAGAAAGGAGGTGGAGATGGGGCGGTTTCTGGATGGGCTGGTGACCCCAGAGGTTGAGAGGGGATAGGGGGAGGGATTGGGGGTGTCACTAGGGCTACAGGAGGTTATGGAGGCGATTAGGTCGATGCAGGCGGGAAGGTGCCAGGCCAGATGGCTTCCCGGTTGATTTTTACAAATGGTTTGCGGCGGCGTTGTCCCCACATCTCCTGGAGATGTTCTCCGATTCTTTGGTGCTGGTAAAGCTGCCGGCCACGATGGCTCAGGCATCGATTTTGTTAATCCTGGTGGAGTGTGGATCGCATAGGCCTGTCTCCCTATTAAACACAGACATGAAGGTGCTGGCTAAGGTATTAGCAAGGTGCTTGGAGAGGTGTGTGCTGGACATGATGTCGGAGGATCAGACGGTTTTGTGAAGGGAAGGCAGCTGTCGAGCAGTATTAGACGATTATTCAATGTGGTCATGATGCCGTCGAAGGGTAGGGTGCCAGAGGTTATTGTGTCCATGGATGCGGAGAAGGCATTTGAGAGGGAGGTATTTGAGGTCCTGGGGAAGTTCGGGTATGGGCCCACGTTTATCTCATGAGTGTGTTTGATATATGCAGCCCACACAGTTAGCGTTAGGATAAATTTGATTAGTTCGGGTGATTTCCGGTTACGCAGTGTATGAGGCGCTGGTGCCCATTATCCGCACCTCTATTTGTGTTGGCTATCGAACCCTAAGCCATTGCGCTCCAGGCATCAGACGAGTGGTCGGACATTGTAAGGGAGGCAGGGAGCATAGAGTCTCACCTAACGTAGATGACTTGCTGCTGTATATTTTCAATCCATTGGAAAGTATGGATAGGTTAATGGGTATATTGGAGGGTTTGGTGCTTTTTCAGGCTACAAATTGAATATTGCCAAAAATGAAGTGTTTCCGGTGAACCGCCCTGGGGAGAGGGGCAGATTTGAGTGCCTGGGGTAGGTTCAGGTACTTGGGTATTCAGGTGGCCTATGACTGGACCATGATGCATAAATGGAATCTGGCCAGCTTGGTGGTGGGAGTGAAAGGAGATTTGAGGAGGTGGGATGCCTCCCACTATTGTTAGCAGGGAGGGTGTAGACGGTCAAATTGAACGTCCTGCCAAGAATTTTGTGTTTCAGTCTCTCCCGATATTCCTGCCAAAGCCGTTTTTTGTAAGGTGGATAGGCTTATTTCGGCGTTCATGTGGGCTGGCAAGACGCCTTGGATTCGGAGGGAGTTTCTACAAAGGAGCCGGCGGGTGGGAGGGCTGGCGCTCCCGAATATGTTGTATTATTATTGGCGGCAAACATGGAGATGGTCCGGCAGTGGTGGGGGGAGGGACGGAGTTGGTGCAGGTGGAGAACACGTTGTGTTGGGGTAAACTTAAAGTTAAGGCCCTCTTCTGTTCTACCCAGCGAGGCATATGATGAGTCCAGTGGTGGCATTGTCCACAAAGATCTGAAAACAGCTGAGATAGCATTTTGGTGTGGGAGGCATGTCAGTACTGGCCGTATTTATGAAAATCACCGGTTCACCCCAGCAGGACTGGATGCGACATATAGGCGGTGGCATAGGGAAGGGGTGGAACAGGTGAGGGACTTGTTCATTGAAGGAAGGTTTGCAAGGGTGGGCGAGTTACAAGATAGATACCAATTGCTGGAGGTGGCGGGTTTCAGTTATATACAGTATGAGATTTTGTGTGGAAGGAGGTACCCTCGTTCCCTCAGATACTGGAGCACAATCCATTGGACAGGTTGTTCTCTCCAGACAAGTTGGGGGATGGGAAGATTGTGGATATTTATGGATGGCTAGTGAGCACAGGGAAAGCACCAATTGAGGAGATTCAGCGGAAGAGGGAGGGGGAGTAGGGTGTGGAGTTGGGGTGGAAGGTTTGGAGTAAGATAATGCATTTTGGAAGGTCTAATACAGGTAGGGAATATAAAGTGAATAGTAGAACCCTCAAGAGTATTGACAGTCAAAGAGATCTAGGTGTACAGGTCCACAGGTCACTGAAAGGGGCAACACAGGTGGAGAAGGTAGTCAAGAAGGCATACTGCATGCTTGCCTTCATTGGCCGGGGCACTGAGTATAAAAATTGGCAAGTCATGTTGCAGCTGTGTAGAACCTTAGTTAGGCCACACTTGGAGTATAGTGTTCAATTCTGTCGCCACACTACCAGAAGGATGTGGAGGCTTTAGAGAGGGTGCAGAAGAGATTTACCAGGATGTTGCCTGGTATGGAGGGCATTAGCTATGAGGTGCGGTTGAGTAAACTCGGTTTGTTCTTACTGGAACAAAAGAGGTTGAGGGGCGACCTGATAGAGGTCTGCAAAATTATGAGGGGCATAGACAGAGTGGATAGTCAGAGACTTTTTCCCAGGGTAGAGGGGTCAATTATAGGGAATATAGGTTTAAGGTATGAGGGGCAAAGTTTAGAGGGGATGTATGAGGCAAGTGTTTTACACAGAGGGTAGTGGATGCCTGGAACCCGCTGCCGGAGGAGGTGGTGGAAGCAGGAACGATAGTGACGTTTAAGGGGCACCTTGACAAATCCAGGAATAGGATGGGAATAGAGGGATACGGACCCCGGAAGTGTAGAAGATTTTTGTTTAGATGGGCAGCCTGGTCGGTGCAGGCTAGGAGGACCAAAGGGCTTGTTCCTGTGCTGTACTTTTCTTTGTTCTTTGTTCTAAGATAATGCACCAGGTGAATGTACTGTCTTCCTATGTTAGGATGTGTTTGATACAGTTCAAGGAGGTGCATAGGGCCCACGTGATGCGGGCTCGGATGAGCGGGTTCTTTCCAGAGATAGAGGATACGGGTGAGAGATGTGGAGGGGGGCCGGCAAATTGTATCCACATGTTTTGGTCATGTCTAAGATTAGTGGGCTTTTGGGGCCCGACATTCGAAGCATTATCGAAAATCGTGGGGGTGGAGATGTTACCAGGCCCACTCGTAGCAATTATTGGGTGTCGGATCTAGTGTCGGATCTACTGGAGCTGCTGGAAGAGAAGAGGACCAAAGTGATGGCCTTCACCTCTCTGATTGCTCGATGACACATTCTACTCGAGTGGAGGTTGGCGGAGCCACCGAGAGTGTCGGCGTTGTTGGGGGATGTAGCACAATTTCTTAAATTGGAAAAGATTAAGTTCGCCCTCAGGAGGGGTCGGCGGGGGGGGGGTTCTTGGTGAGTTGGATGTTGTTCTTGTCCCTGATTGAGGATTTGTTTGTTGCCAGAGGGTAGCGGTGGGGGTGCAGGGGGATGGGGGGGGGGGGGGGGGGGGGGGGGGGTCAAGGGAAGGAAAACGGAAAAAATGTCAATGTGGGGATTGTGTTATGTTCTTGAAAGTTTATGTGTTCATGTTTATGTACTCTCTGATGTGAATAAAAATATTTTTAAAAGGAATCAAGGCTGGAATTGCTCCCTGAAGATCCACAATGTTCCACTTAATTTACTGCTCCTCCAATCGTGAAACAGCCCGTGCTAATTTACACATGGTTTGAGTGATTTTCAGCTTTGATTAACAAGTGATGGATAATATTTGCAAAACCTAAGTGCCAAATAATCAGCATCGTAAACAATTGAATCATCAGCCATCATCCCCTGAATTTCAACTAAAGCATCACCTCGTCCCCCGTCTTCTTGGGGTCACCATTAGCCAGAAGGTGAACTGCACCAAATATATTTAACAAATGTGGCAATAGCAGCAAGGCCGAGTCTGGGTATTTTAATCATCTCCAGACCCCTCAAATTCTATCTAGAATCTACAAGGCTGAGGTAAGGACTGAATATGTGCAACTGCAACAACATTCAAGAAACATGACGCCATCGAAGACCTAGCAGATCATTTGGTTGGTATGCCTGCCATTGCACACAATATCTACTTGTTCTGCCACCAAGGCACTGTAGCCACAGTATGTTTTATCTACAGGATACACTGCCCTCTCTCTCCCCTGCAGACACCAAGAATGATAAGGGCAGTAATGCCATGGAAACAACATAAGCTCCAGGTTCACCTCCAAAGCACAGACAGTCAAGAAGAAGGCCCATTCCCATCTTTCTTCTCATGATAACAAGGGTTGGTCAATAAATGTGGACTTACCATCATCATCAACTCATGTACAAATAAAAAACGAATTGAAATTTGAAGCTGACAGAAAGTCGTAAATGTTTCTTTTAATCCCATTCCTAATTGCCCTTGAAGCGATAATGATGAGTTGCCTTAATAAACCACTTCAGCCTGTGTGTGAAGGTAACAAAGAAAAGTACAGCACAGGAACAGGCCGTTTGGCCCTCAAAGCCTGTGCCAATCATGCTGCCCTAACTAAAACAGAACCTTCTGCCCTTACTCAGTCCTTACCCCTCTATTTCCTCCCTATTCATGTACCCATCCAGATGCGTCTTAAATGTTGCTATTGTGCCTGCTTCCAGCGCCGGCCCTAGGGTTGCTGGCGCCCCGGGCAAGCTGAACTTCGGCGCCCTTGGGGGGGGGGGGGGGGGGGGGGGGCGGGGGGGGGGGGGGGGGGGGGCGGCGAGAGGGGGCGCCGAGGGGGGGAGCCCCGAGAGGGGAGGGGGGGGGGCGGACCGGGGGGGGGGGGGCGAGAAGGGGGGGGGCCGAGAAGGGGGGGGCGGACCGGGGGGGGGAGCGGACCGAGTGGGGCCGCCCTGGGGGAAGGCGGCCACCGCGCATGCGCTGGTTGGCACCGGCCCAACTGCGCATGCGCGGAACCCGAGTCTCTGGCGCCCCCTAGCACATGGCGCCCCGGGCGACTGCCCGAGTTGCCAGTGCCTTGAGCCGGCCCTGCCTGCTTCCAACACATCCTCTGGCAGCACGTTCCTGGCACCCACCACTCTCTGCGTGAAAAACTTTCCCCGTGCATCCTTCTTAAACTTTCCCCCTCTCACCTTGAACCCATGCCCCCTTGTAATTGACACTTCCATCCATGGGAAAAGCCTCTGACTATCCACTCTGTCTATGCCTCTCAGAATTTTGTAGACCTCTATCAGGTCTGCCCTCAGCCTCCGTCTTTCCAGTGAAAAACAATCCTAGTTTAATCAACCTCTCCTCATAGTCAACACCTTCAAAACTAGGCAACATCCTGGTGAACCTTCTTTGCAGTCTCTCCAAAGCTTCCACGTCCTTCTGATAATGTGGTGACCAGAACTGCACGCAATACTCTAATTGCGGCCTAACCAAGGTTCTTTATAGCTGCAACATGATTTCCCAACTCCTGTACCCAATGCCCCGGCTGATGAAAGCAAGCATGCCATATGCCTTCTTAATTACCTTGGCCACCTGTGTTGCCACTTTTAAGGAAAGTGGACTTGCACACCCAGATCCCTCTTATGTTAATGTTCCTCAGGGTTCTGCTATTTACAGTATAATTCATACCTAGATTTCATTCTCCAAAATGCATCCCCTCGCATTTGTCTGGATTAAACTCCATCTGCCATTTGTGTGCCCAAGTCTCCAATCTATCTATACCCTTTTGTATCCTCTGACAATCCTTGGCACCACCAGCAACTCTGCCAATCTTTGTCATCCGCAAACTTATTAATTTAATTTTCCACCAGATCATTTATATATACAGGGCAGCACGGTAGCATTGTGGATAGCACAATCGCTTCACAGCTCCAGGGTCCCAGGTTCGATTCTGGCTTGGGTCACTGTCTGTGCGGAGTCTGCACATCCTCCCCGTGTGTGCGTGGGTTTCCTCCGGGTGCTCCGGTTTCCTCCCACAGTCCAAAGATGTGCAGGTTAGGTGGATTGACCATGATAAATTGCCCTTAGTTTCCAAAATTGCCCTTAGTGTTGGGTGGGATTACTGGTTTATGGAGATAGGGTGGAGGTGTTGACCTTGGGTAGGGTGCTCTTTCCAAGAGCCGGTGCTGACTCGATGGGCCGAATGGCCTCCTTCTGCACTGTAAATTCTATGGTATACTACAGTACAAACAACAGAGGTCCCAGCACTGATCCATGCGGAACACCACTAGCTACAGATCACTATTTGAAAAACACTTTTCCACTGCTACTCTCTGCCTTCTATAACCAAGCCAGTTCTGTGTCTATCTAGCCAGCCCACCCTGAATCCCATGTGATTTTAGTTTTTGTACCAGTCTGCCATGTTGGACCTTGTCAAACGCAGTATGCAGTTCCAGACTTTTTACCCGGTGATGATGAATAAAGATGATGGGGGGGGGGGGGGGGGGGGGGGGGGGTGATTTACCGCACCTCCCCGCAGCGTGTATCTCGGTGGTTGGAGGCAGTCCGCCATGGGCAGTGGGCTGGATCTTTCTGGTCCCACTGCCCATGGCGGACAGCCTCAATGGCATTTCCCATTGAAGCCAACCCCTGCTGCCGGGAAACCCTTGTCAGGGATTTGCCATTGGCGGGACCGGAAGATCCAGCTGCCGGGAATGGCAGGAAAATCCCCCCGATATATTTCCAAGTCTGGATGGAGCATGACTTGGAGGGAAGCTTGGAGTTAATGGTGTTCCCATGTCCCAATTGCCCTTGTCCTTCTTAGGTGGTAAGGGTTGTCAATTTGAGAGGTGATGTCAAAGAAGCATTGGGGAGATACCGCAGAGCATCATGTTGATGGTATTCACTGCAGGCATGGTGGTCGCTGGTGGAGAGAGTAAAGGTTTATGGTGGTGGATGGGGCGCCAATCAAGAGTTTAGCTTTGTCCTGGATGATATTGAGCTTGAGTGTTCTTGGAGGTTCCCTCATCCAAGCAACTGGAGAAAGTATTCCATCACATTCCTGACTTCAGCCTTATAGATGGTGCAAAAGCTTTGGGGAATCAGGAGGTGAGCCATTTGCCACAGAATACTGAGTCTCTGACCTGCTTTTGCTTTCATGGTGTTTAATTGCCTGGTTCAGTGAAGTTAGTGGTTAATGGTGATGGTGGGGGGTTCAGTAATGTAATTGAGTGCTAAGGGAAGGTGGTTGGAGTCTTTCTTGTTGGAAGACAATTATTATCTGGAGTTTTACTTGGCACATACGAGCCCAAGCTTGAATGTCATCCATGCTTTGCTGCATGTGGACGCAGACTGCTTCGTTATCTGAGGAATTAAGAATAGAACACTGCGATCGTCAGTGAAAATCCCAACTTCTGACCTTATGATCAAGGTAAGGTCTTTGATGACTCAGTTCGATGAGTTCATCTTATGCGTATTTAATTAACTGTTGAGGAAGTCGGGCCAATGTGTGGGGCCCCTGGGATGGGACACATCTGGAAGTCATCAAGGAAGCAATGTCTGGCCAATTTCGATAGACAGGTCTCATGAAGATTTTAAATCTGTCCCCTGCCAGCAGGAATAACAACAGGGTCGGTAGGCAGGAGCGTGACTTGGAGCATGAGCCAGACAGTGATGGGACCCAAGGGAGCAGGTTCCAACATAAAATAAATATGAATGGTAGGGTTGCCAAACAAATGCTGGTTGCGGCGGAGAAGATTGAGACAGGCCTGGAGTTGAGGAAACTCAAGTAGTCCTTCTGGGGTCCAAGGGAGCACAGCTTCCAAGTAAAATTTTGAAACTTGTCTTGGTCTCAGCTGACCACTCCATGCAGTTCTTATTGGGACGGATGTTAGACTTGGCCCCTTGCAGGACTCCTGAATGCCAAAATTAAAAAGCTGTTGCAGCCCGTTGATGTCATGTTAAGTTAAGCCCCTGTCCTTCTGCAGAGGAAAACCTGGCTGACTTAAAGGTCAGTGAAGATAAAATGTGTGGAAACACTTTCTTCACTGCTCCCGAATTTGCAGGACGAATAGGGAACATTTGTAATGTTCTTCAATCTGCAGCAAAGAATCACACACAGTGAAAGAGCTTAGAATGTCATAAGAGCAAAGTGGTAGCAGGAATCAGTCTCAGAAACAAGGCCATATTGTAGGAAACAACTTAACTTCTGGCTCTAGCTCAAGGTCAAACCGTAAATGGGTGGATTTTGATTATTTTTTTCCAAGATAGCAATTCTGGTAAAGGCCCAGAAACAGTTCCAATAAAATTGAAATAGATGGAAAATCATGGGACGAAAATATCCCTGTGTTCCTAAAACATAATCCTGGCAGATAAAGTTTCTGTCAGACAGGTGGTTTTTGCAGAATCTAGACTTGGATTTAACTAACTTAAACCCAAAACGTTTCACAGGGGGATACTCACTGCAAAGATTCTCAATGCATTTGGTTCCATCTGGGCATTCACTGCAGGGAGTTCCTTTCTTATATGGATGTTGTCCGACTACGTTACCTCTATAAATAGAAATAAAGTTTGAGTGGGCTCACCAATTCTCTGATAAACATGGTGCACAGAAAGAAACCTAACTTTTACCACTTCAGAGCTGTGTGACTTTTTAAACGTGGCATCACAAAAGAGTAGATACAGTTGCTTTACAAAAGTACTCAAATAGAGAGAAGTGCTTCCAGTTTGTGTTAACACAACATGTAAAAACATACCGCAGGATCATAGATTTAGTTTACCTTGCAGAACTTAACTGTGAAAAGTAAAGTTGCCATAGTCCGAGATGACCACAGGGTGCTTTCCCCTTTGAGGAGGAGAGCTGACTGGTGGTGATTCAACCTGAGGATCACCACACTTCAGGCGAGGGGCGGGTTAGAAAAGACACGGGCAGCATGTGGCACAGTGGTTAGCACTGCAGCCTCACGCCACTGAGGACCCGGGTTCAACTCCCGGCCCTGGGTCACTGTCCGTGTGGAGTTTGGACATTCTCCCCGTGTCTGCGTGGGTTTCACCCCCACAGCGCAAAGATGTGTAGGCTAGGTAGATTGGCCACGCTAAATTGCCCCTTAATTGGAATAAAAATAATTGGGTACTCTAAATTTATTTTAAAGGTTTGAAAAGACAAGGGCCTTCATGGATAACCTCAGTCAGTACGGGAATTGAACCGGCGCTGTTGGCTGCGCTCTGCATCACGAACTAGCTGTCCAATCGACTGAGCTAAACCGACCCCCATAACCAAACAGTATTTGTGCAAAAGTAACACATATAGATTTTAACATGGCAGGATTAGAAATGGCTACCTGTAGAGATTTCAGTAATATTTATACTTACGGAGGCAAATAGTTGCAGACCAGAAGAGACATGTTTTTATATTCCAGGCCTTTCACTTCATCACAAGAATGACTACTGCAGCCCACTTTATTACTATTTGCCCAGATGACCTGCAAACATAGTATAATCACAGATTTTAAATAAATATGAATTTGAAATGTTTTATGGCATCAAATACAGTTACTAACAATAAACTTTAAATATAACATTTGTATGGGTTCTTCTTGTTGATTTCCTTAGTTCCTATTTCTTTTATTTTCTCCTTATTGTTTTTGGTCCATGGATAGTTGATTGAGACATACCTTTAAGAGCAGAGCAAGTCGTGAACTCGAAAGTTTCAAACTGCGACACCGTGTTACGAAGTTTTATGTTTGGAGCCAGAGAGCTCAGACTTTCAGGCACCCAACAGACTGGAGGGATTTGATTCAGTTGGCGAAGTGGCAACCATTGGGTTGGCCAGTGACAGTGTCTGACAACAGTCAGCGATTTGGTTCTGGCCAGGTGATGTTTCAAGCAGAATCTGGCAGAGGGCTCAAGACGCTGGAAGGAAGAAGATGCTGTGTTTTCTCCATCCCTCTGCCAGTGCTCTCAGTGAGTGCCTGTTTTATCCCATGCAAAGAAACCCAACGGTTCTGCAGTGAAGATTACAAGCAGAGGAAAAGGAAATACCCCAACGAAAGGCCTGCACTTGAGAAAGAAACTAACTGGAAGACGTCCATCTGAAACAATGACCCTTATATTTTTATTTTGTTTGTCTGTGTGTGTGTAGAGGGTGGGGTGAGTTGGAAAGGGGGGGGGGGGGGGTTGAAATCAGATAGCAGATACCAGTTGTATTTATTTTGTCTATTTAATTATAATTACTGTTAATTATAAAAAGTTCACTGTGTTTATATTTACAAACCTAGTGACTGTAGTTCTTGGGTAACAAAAGACCTTGGGTATTTAAAATAAAAATGAATTTCGCCCCTTTTGTGACTCTGGGTCAGGTGGGGCTGGAATTGACCGCACACTAGCCAAGGGATCCGTAACACATTTTTAAATTAGATGATGAACATTAAAATGTTTTCCTCCACCAAATCAATAATGTGGGTTCAGCAGCAATAATTTGTTGATCACTTGTTGTATGCACATAGTCCTGGATTTATTGACAATTTCCATTATTGTCAATCGCACTATGAAATACCATATTATAATGAACACAATGATCACCTTTGGTGGTTGGGGCTGGGCGGTCAGAGAGATATTTCTGAGCTTTTTCATAAATTGGCAAAAGGATCATTCTCTGGTTTTTGCTTCCCCAGAAGATTTTCTGGTTACTGGTTGTGAGAAGGCCATTGATAAGTTTCACGATGGGGGAACTCAAACTATCAAACCATGATGGTTGGGTTCACCAAGCTTTCATTTTTGTATGTTTCTAACTATTTAGTGAGACATTTGGCTATGCCTTTATTAGATTTTTCTTTCCAATTTTCTACTCCGATTCCACTCCTCTCTTGAGGTTGCTGACTGCAGTAAACTGATACTTCCAACATGGTAATTTCTCATGTGTAGGCCAGGCGCAGAGTATCAGCAAGTTATTCACCATGCTCTAATCACACGCCGGAGAATCCTGCTCGACTGGTGATCAGCAGCACCACCCACAGCTGCAGATTGGCTGGCAGACCTGGCGGAATTCCTCCATATGGAAAAGATCAAGTACACCATCCGAGGGTCGGAAAAAGGCTTCCTCAAAGCATGGAGGCAATTCGTTGGCCTATTCCAAGACCTGTTCGTAGCCAACAGCAACTAGGGAAAAAGCGAGAGACGAGAGAAAGCAGACAGAGGTACACAACTCTGAGGGGAAAGGGAGAGGAAGAGAGATGGAATCTCATGGGAACTACAGGGAGAAGTATTGGGGAAGGGGGGGGGGGGGGGCGGAAGGCCCTACCCCCCTCCCGAACCCACAAGGCCGGCAACAGAAAACATAAAAGGAAGTGGAGGGGTGTGGAAAGGGAGAATAGGAGCTAGGGGACAGAACTCCCTGAATGAAAGAGGGGGAATGCCAAGGAAGAGCCAGGGAGGAGGGGGGAAGCAGGAAGAGGGGAAAGGGGGGAGGAAACACCAAGAGCGATTGAATTTACTGCACTGCACGTGCTGTAAATATTGAATGTAAAGTTTTACCGTGTATAATTGAAAATGCCAATAAAAATATTCAAAAACAAAAGGTTATTCGCCATGAAGGGGCATCCCATTCAGTAATCATAGACTGATTTTCCAATTGCCGTTATTGGATATCGATCAGAAATCGTCCTTTCCTTCATCAGGTTGACAAAGACAGGCAGACCACCACAAAACAAAATCACCTGGCACAACCTAACCCATTGGCTCAGTGGTTGACCTGATAGTGTCTTTACCCGTTATACAGTGAGTTGGCAATTAGTAAATGAGTTTGTTTACTGGTACTGAGCTTTTAGTCAACTTACTGGAATTCTGTGTATGAGCATGCGTTTGTCCATTTTGATCAGTGACCAACCAACCAGTCAATTCATCCTGCATATTATCAATGGTTCCATGTGAATTAGGTAAAGTCGCCATAGCCCCAGATGAGGGGAGAGCTGACTGGTAGTGATCTAACCTGAGGATCAACACACCTCAGCTGAAGGGCACATCTGAGAAGGTGGTGCCTTCAAGAATAATCTCAACCGGTACAGGAATTGAACCCGCGCTACTGGGCTCGCTCTGCATCACGAACCAGCTGTCTAGCCAAATGAGCTAAACTGGCCTCATGTGGAGCAATGCAGACAGAGAGAAACTAAGAGTAAAATAGTGAGAAGTAGCTTCTTTAAAAATGGGAGCAGGGAAAGATTAATATTGAAATGATTCATTGTTGAGACCTATGACATATCCAAATGTTTAAAATTCAATTTTTCCTAATTGCTATTCATATTATACCTAAATTTGGTTCAAATAATCTTAAAATGCACCTTAGCTGTATTGAAAAACTTTAACTATGCCCTCTATCCAAATCAGTAAAGGCGATCTATTGATACATATAATACAATTTAAATTCTTACCTGCGTATAGTGACCACACATCTTTTGCGGAGTACAATCCATAGTCTCATATGTATAATCTGTAAATTCTGAATACCATTTCTTCACTGCTTCCTTCAGATCAAGTGGGCTGGTAACCACGTATAAATTTTCCCCAGTTGGTCCTCTCTCCTTATTGTGGCCCCAGACACATTTCTGGGCATATTCAGCAGCCATTTCTGCTAAATCGTTGTCCCAATTCTAAAAATGAATGAATTCATTGATGAACAACCACGAGTCAATGGGTTACCACAGAATAGGGACTTAATTGTAAATCACTCACTAAGTTAAGAGTTAAGGGAAATTCGGATTTGCTCCATCCGAATAGAAAAAAAACCCAGAGGTGTCTCCCTCATAAACGAAGGAGATAAATAAATGTGTTGCCGCAAATTAATCATCAAAATCTGCTAAATCAGAGCAAGGAATAGATAAAGCAATACCAGTCTGGAACAATGCTCATTCAACAGATGTGTGACACAATCAGTTGTAAATTGTGATGTTGGGTGATGTACAGATATTGTAATCCATGTATTTTCGGCTATACCTGGCATTAACTAAGACATTTCTACTTTGTCGTTGGGTCACAGGTAGCAAGTGCACATTACTCCCGGGTGTGGGGGGGTGTGGGTTGGGGGAGTTGGGGGGAGGGGGACTGACTGTGTTAGTGGTGACTATGGGTGATTCCTGATTCCATTTTGTTATTTGTTTATGTTAACATGCGGGCTAATGTTTGGGGGTTTGGTGGAAGGATGGGATTGTTGTTATTGATATGGGGATTGACATTCCACTTGTTACTGATTATTGTTTATTGTTGCTGGGTGTAAATTTGGGAGAAAATGTGAAAAAAGAGGAGAAAATTTAAAAAAAAGTAATGGTGACCATGAAACTATAATTGATTGTTGCAAAAACCCTGTTGTCCCTTAGGAAAGGAAATCTTCCATCCTTAATTGGTCTGGCCTATGTGTAACTCCAGATGCACAATAATGTGGTTGACTCTTGACTGCCCTCTGAAATGGCCGAGCAAGTCACTCAGTTCAAACGCAATTCAGGATAAGCAACAAATGCTGGCTTTGGCAGCAACCCCACATCCCATGAAAGAATAAAGAAAAAACACGACGAGCAAATATGAGGAACTGAAAGAATTAATATTCGTGAAAAAGTAGTACAGGAGCAATTAATAGGACTGAAAATTGATGATCTACATCCTAGAGTTTTGAAAGAGGTGGCTGGAGAGGTAGTAGATACATTGGTGATCATCTTCCAAAATTCTAGCAATTGTGGAATGGTTACTTCAGATTTGAATGTAGCAAATGTAATCCCACTATTTAAGAATGGAAGCAGTGAGAATATAGGGAATTACAGACTTGTTAACTTGACATCTGTACTAGGGAAAATTCTAGAATGCATTATAAAGAATGCGACAATTGGAAACTTAGAAAATAATGGTGGGATTGGCAAAGTCAACACGAATTTGTGAAAAGAATTCATGTTTGACAAACCTGTTTTGGATGATATAACTAGCAGAATTACAGAGATTAGGAATAAATGGGTTATTCTCATATTGGCCGGCTATGACTAATGAGGGACCGCAAAGATCAGTGCGTGGGCCCGTTATTTATAATTTATGTTAATGATTTGGATGTAGGGGCCAAATGTAATATTACCAAATTTTTGATGACACAAGACAGTGAGATGTAAGTTGTGAGGAGGATGTAAAAACTTCAAGCTGATTTAGACAGGGATGGGCAAGAATATGGCAAATGGAATATATTATGAAAAATGTGAATTTATCCACTTTGGTAGGAAAAACAAATGCAGAGTATTTCTTAAATGGTGAGAGATTATGTTGATGTCCAAAGGGATTGTGATGTCCTTCTTCATAAATCATTGAAAGCTAACATGCAGGTTTAGCAAGACATTAAGAAGTCAAATGGACTGTTAGCACTTAATGCAAGAGGATTTGAATATGGGGTTGGTCTTGCTACACTTATACAAAGCTTTGGTGTTCCCTGCACCTGGAGTATTGTGTGCAGTTTTAGTCTCCTTACCTAAGGATGGATACACTTGCCATAGAGGGAGTGCAACAATAGTTCACCAGACTGGTCCCTAGGATGACAAGATTGTCCTATGAGCAGAGATTGAGGGGACAGGGCTTCCATTCTCTATAATTTAGACGGATTTGTAGTCATTGAATTGAAGCATACAAAATTATTACAAGGTTTGACAGGGTAGATGCAAGAAGCATGTTCCCCTGGTTGCTGTAGCTGTGTGTGTGTGTGTGTGTGTGTGTGTGTGTGTGGAGGGGGTGGGAGGGGGCTGTTGATCCAGAGTCAGGGTACACTACAAAGTCTCCCCATAAAAGATAGGCCATTTAGGACTAAGATAAGGAGGAATTTCTTCACTCAGTGTGGTGAATCTTTGGAATTCTCTACCCCAGAGGGCTGTGGAGACACAGTCATTGAGTATCTTCAAGACAGAGATCTATTTCTAGATATTACGGATATTAAGGGATACAGAGATAGTGCTTGAAAATGGCATTGAAGTAGGAGATCAGCCATTATCTAGTTGAGGAGCCTATTTCCTCTGCTGCAAAATGGAAGAAGGTTGCAATTCCTATCCTCGGGCTTCCGCCTAGGACTCCGGTACACAAACAAGAGTTCTAAAATGAAGTTAGAAGCTCGTAAAACGACTCAAGGATGAGAATGACAGCACGGTGGCAGAGTGATTAGCACTGATGCCTCACAGCACCAGGGACCTGGCTTCGATTCTGACCTTGGGAGGCTGTCTGTGTGGAGTTTGTATGTTCCCCCAGTGCCTGCAAGGGTTTCCTCCAGGGTCTCTGATTTCCTCCCACAGTCCAAAGATGTGCAGGTTAGGTGGATTGGCCAAGCTAAATTGTCCCTCAGTGTCCAAAGTTTAGGTGGGGTTATGGGGGTGACGCGGGGGGGGGGGGGGGGGGGGGGGTCTAAATACGGTGCTCTTTTAGATGGTCGATGCAGACCTATAGGCAAAATGGCCTCCTACTGCACAGTAGGGATTCTATGATTACAAAGAAAGACAGAACAAACAGGACATTCTAAAGAGCTTCTCAGCCAAGTAAGTATTTTTGAAGTGCAGAAAGCTGGCAGCCAATTTTCAAACGAGACCTTGCAAACAATAATGATCTGATAACTGGTTTTAGTGGTGTATGAGGTTGAAGTGTTGGCAAAACACTAGAAGAACCCCATTTTGTTTTTCAAAATAACACCCTCATTTTTAACATCTTCCTAAGAGAGCAGAAAGGGTTTTGGTTTCATATCTCATCTGATCCTTCTTGGAGATTTCAATGCCAGAGTCAGGAAGAATCTCTGGAAGGGTTTGATAGGCAGGGAAGGAGTGGGGAAGGCAAATTCCAATGGAGTCCACCTCCTAACCAAAGGTCTAGAACATAAGATTGTTATAACCAACACCCTGTTCCATCAATAGACCTCATGGCATCATACATGGTCCATATACTGGCACTTGCTCGACTACATCATTATTCAGTCAATGATTCGCAGGAATGTCCACATAACCTATGTCATGACAGTTACTGGCAACTGCTGGACAAATCACCACCCCATTACCTTATTTAATCTACCATCTCCTTCAACCTGGTCCCCAAATAGCGAAAGCAATGGAAGCAATGCCGTAATAAAATTAACATCGTATGTCTCAAAGATTCCACCAAGGCAGCCCTTCTCAGTCAGCGCTTCACTGCCAACCGCTCAATCTCTCATCACCAGGAGCTCAGTGTGTCCATAGTGCCTGGATGATGCTAAATTCCACTATAACAAGCACCTATGAAGAGATCTTTTATATCTCCACTGGGAAACATCACAACTGGTTTGAGAAAAATGATCAAGAGGTACAGAATCTATTCAAGTATAAGTGAAGAACTTTCCTGGACTAGAAACTTGATCACATCACACGAGAAAAGCAAAAGTTTACAGTCAAAGGCAGTAGCACAGCATAGAACCTGTGACATAAAGAACAAATGTTGGGTGGAAAGAGTGTGGGAGATACAACAACCCACAGACACAAATGACATGCATGGTTTTTAGAGCGCTATCATGACCATCTTTGCCCCAAACACTTAAGGGCCCAGCTTGTTGAATGCCAATATGGAGGGGAGCTCAACAAGGACAAGAAGGGAGTCTATGCTCGCTGAGGTGAACATTTCAAAGAAATACTCCACCTAGATTCTGTCAATATCTGCAACATCCTCAACTCCATTCCTCAGTAACCCATCCAGCTCAGTTCCGGTGCTACCTTGGCCCTAAGCGAAGTTGAAAATTAGGTCAACAGCTGAAAAACAACAAGGCCTCTGGAGCAGATGGAATCTCTGTTGAAATTCTGAATTGTGGGATCTGGAGACACTGGGTGCAAAGTCTAAGGAATTGAGTGCTGAGGGGTGGTTCTGGGAATGCAGGGGTGTCTAGGAAGGGCTTATCTGTGGTCCAGCATGTCTAGCACTTTGGAGAGGAGCAGAGTCCAGCAGCTTTGCTGGTTGTGAATGTCAGGTGGAAATTGGGATCTACTGGGAAAGGAAGGCAGAATGGAGTGGGAGCAGAAACACCGGTATCTCCTTTTGATACACCAAGTGCCTGCAATGCTCAGAATGCACAGATCGCATATTGGGAAATTCCTCAAACTACAACAGTCAGGATCTAAGAATGTGATTGAAATGTCTTGAAGGTAAAAATATGCAGCTGACGCACAAATTTATGTAGAAGCTGAGACTTCATAGTTTTTTTATTAAGATATCAAAACACTGAAAAGCTAACTGAATGAATGTGGATATTGCTGTGAGATTTGTAAAGTGTATATGTATTTTGTGCATAAATAACTTGTTGCTGAAGACTTTTTTTAAAAAGCATTCTGAGTAAATTGATTGGTTGACTGACAAGTAATGTTGACACAGGAAAATGAAATGCAAAATGTAACAGGAATTAACAGTCGTAAAAGTTGGCACACAAGTGTGACAAAAACAAGACAGCACAAATTAGGTTTACAGACAGGAAAAGCACACAGATTTATATTTTATTAAAACAACTATCCGAATTGTCAAATCACTAAATGTTCTCGGAATCCTTTTATCATCGTTGCTGGAGCTTTTTAAAAATTATTTTAATTCCATTTAGTCCTTTCCACCTGACAACGTTGGACACCCACTTTACATTGGAATAATTTGAATGAACCAGCGTTGATGAAAACATACCTCCATAGTGTCACTATGCCATCATCCATTTCAGGTTGGGCACCTTCAGCATTGGCAGGATATAAACACTGAAAATTGGATTGGTGCCAAAATGTGGCTGACGGTTCCCAACCCTATTTCCTGCCCTCACATATCAGAATACTGTCCCCACCCAAAAAATATCCAGACCCAGGTCTGTATGAGATTTCCACCCACATCCATAGATTACAGGTCAGGTGGTTCAACTCTCACAAAGATGAGTATTACCCTCTCTCCCAACCCCATCGCAACAGGGAGATGCTGAGTTTATCACACTGACTGCAACTAGCTAAGTTTCTATAAGTAGCCTGCTCCCCCCTTAGGGGCTGGGGTCCCAGGGACACACACTGAGACAAACATCAACTGCTGTTGGATGATCGCAACTTGGTGAAAGACGCTCTTTGCCCAATATCTGCTGAACGTCCAGAGCAAAGGATTGTCTTCGACGGAGTGTTGCAGATTGGCACATTCCAAGGTCCAGGCCTATGCATTGAAGGATGCACTCAAGCACGGGACAGCCACCACCAAGACACAATGGGGAAAGACCACTGTGCAAGGCCTTTCTGCAAATGTACACCTAGGGGCTTGTAACCGGGTAAAACCCCTCAGTACTTAATCTTAACCGTATATAACTGTATTGAAGCACCGCAGAGTGTGTCATGAACGATGTATAGTTTGAAAATAATTGTACTCCCCATCATGAAAAATATTGAAATGTATTAAATGTTCTCATTACTGTCAGAGTGCATCTTGACCTCTGGAGAAAATGTGAAAAATCGTTTGTGTAATGTGTCTTTCAGAGATTTTATGAATAAGGTATATTTTTGCAAAAAGAAAAACCTGCTCCCTGTTGGTTAAGATCAAGTGTAGTATCTATTCTTATCAGTTTTTGCAAAGAACCAGTGGATATTCATGTGGATGATGGATTGAAGAACACAGCAGGAAAGAAGACAACATTCGAGCTCTGCGGCTATTGATGGATCTTCATGTAGGTTTAAGCCTCTGGCTTGGACTTCATGGCGGTACAGCTTAACACCCTAAGATATAGGAGCAGAGCCTTAGCTCAGTGGGCTAGAAGCTGGTTTGTAATGCAGAACAAGGCCAGCAGCGCGGGTTCAATTCCCGTACTGGCCTCCTTCAGTCTGAGGCTGTGCCCTCGATTTCTAGACTCTCCTACTAGTGGAAACATCTTCTCCAAGTCCACTATATCCAGGCCTCTCAGTATTCTGTAAGTTTCAATAAAACAGGGTGCCACATATGCACAAATCATCAGTGATGGAGGGCGAAAGAAGATCAACACAGAGGAGGCTTATGTACCCTCCAACACCAAAAACAAAGACACTGCTACATAAGATACTGCAAAAGGCAACGTGGAAGCCCCAGCAGAGCCTTACAAAACACCCCCACCTCCATCAGAAAAGGAAGATTCAATAGTGAGGCGGGAACAAAACAAGAAGGGCCCGAGCACACAGTGACCAGGGGAATACGCAAGCAGAAAACACTGAAGAAATTAAATGCTGATATTTTTGTGAACAGTAAAAAGTGGCAGCTTTCAACTGGCACTTCCACTGTTACCTCCTCCTCAGATGAGGGAGGACCAGCTGGCCGCTGTTGACAAAATAAGCGGCTAAGCACCAAATCAGTATGGGAACCACAGAGCCCCAGACCACAGACGATGGAGGCAATGGAACGCCCCGGGAACATCAACTACTGGTCAATTGGAGCAGCAATGCAACCCACGCACCCCAGACCCCGGAAGATAAACGCAAGGACGCACACCTGTTGCAAATAAAACACAGGAGCAGAAACATGCGAGTCGTAGATGAGCATGCAGACCCAACACCGACTGAGTGCAATGTAAGAACACCATGGATACAATACCACTACTCCCCCATGTCACCCAGTCAAAGTTGTGGACCTGAAGTAGATCAAGACTGTCTTCTCAGTTCTACACCTCTGAAACAGTTCGTGAACACCACAGATATGCAGAAACACACCCAGCAACCTGAATCTGCAACTGAATACACTCTGGACTCTGTGACTGGTAAATCTACTTTTTAAAATGGGTTTCAAAATTGCATCAGTTAACATGTGAAGAATTAAAGCTACTTCAAGATGTGTGGCTGACTTTAGTTATCTGCCCAAAGTTAAAGCCGACCTGATGTTCCTGCAGGAGTGTGAGATACCGCACCTCCGTAACTACACACGGTAGTCGAGCTGGTGGTCTCACAAGCCATCCATCTGGTCAGGAGGAAACGATTGTCAATCCTTCAGCCTGGATATTCTGCTACGGGGTGGCAACTTCACCATCACCGAAGTTGAGGAGGTGGTGGGTGGAGGCCTCCTTGTAGCAGATAGCACAGACAAAAACATTCACCTCAGACTGATTAATGTGCACGTCCCGGCCATAAAGAGTGAGCGGCTGGCAGGCCTTCAGCAGATCCCACTGCTGCTGGCCACTTCCAGGCCAATCATTCTGGGGGGTGACTTCAACAGCATTATCAATGTGGCTGGTTGATGCGGCAAACTGGACATCACCTTCAGACGCCTGATGGAAACAGTAAACGATGCCAAGCTGCACAAAGTCTTCTGCAACCCTGCCATCAGAGTGCAGCGCGGATACACATGGTCGCGGCCAGATGGGTCCGTCCACTCCCGGATAGACTTCTTGATTGTGTCCCGTGCGCCCACGGTCAGATCCACTGACATCAAGCCAGTGTTCTTCTCTGACCACTGCCCCCTACTAACCACCGGTCACCTTCTGTGAAACCAGAAGGTGGGCAGAGGGGCATGGAAGCTCAATGTGAAACTCTTGACCCCAGAGAATCGACAGAAACTCAAAAAGGGAATACAAGGTGAGAGAACGTGAAACCCCTCTGAGTTTCCATCGCTTTGGTGGGAAGCAATCAAGGCAACATCAAGAGGATTTTCACCGCCGAAAGGTGTTCAGAAGGTGAGAGCGAGAAACAAGGGCAGGGGGATGAAAGAGGACTCCAGAAAGACATGCAGAATCTGCTCAGGTTACAATCCATGGGGGTTGATGTCAAGGAGGAGCTCCAGAGGTGAAGAGCTAGAAAGCCTCGCTCTTTGCCTCAGAGGCATCCAAGATCATCTTCTGGTCCAGAGTCTGCTCTATGGAGCAGGATGAGACAAGCTCGTGCTTCGCATGGTGGCACAGTGGTTATCACTGCTACCTCACAGCACCAGGGATTCAGATTCAATTCCAGCCTTGGGTGACTGTGTGGAGTTTGCATGTTCTCCCAGTGTGTGCATGGGTTTCCTCTGGGTGCTCCGGTTTCCTCCCACAATCCAAAAATATGCAGGTTAGGTGGATTGACCATGATCAATGTGTGGGGTTACAGGGATAGGGCAGGCGAGTGGTCCTTGATAGAGTGCTGTTTCGGAGGGTGGTGCAGAGTCAATGGGCCAAATGACCTCCTTCTGCGCTGTAGAAATTCCATAAGGTGCACAGAGAAAGCTCTGTGATCAGCATTCTGAAGGAAGATGATGGTTCAGTAAAGCCATTTCAGTCTGATATGCTGAAGATCAGCAAATGCCCTGATGCAGAATGACCTGAAGCCAACAGACAGCACATCCTGCCAGTCCTTCCCGTCAACAGCGAGCAGGAGACGACAGAAAGTGAGAGAGTTTGGACAAAATGCTAACCCTGTATGAGCTGACAAAGGCTGTCAATCCTTTGAGACAAGTAAACCCCCCGGCAGTGATGGCTTACCAGCTTCGTCACTGTGGGACTAGATCGGCCCAGACCTGCTGGAAGTGTATGAAAGTATGATTCTAGACGGCACCATGTCAGAATGCAAGAGGAGAGGCATCATCGCCCTCATCTGCAAGTGGAAGGGAGAAAGGGGAGAAATTTGAAATTGGTGACCAATTTCTATGTTCAATGTGGACTATAAAATTCTGTCCAAGGTCTTCGCCAATCGGATCATCAACCGGATCGGCTCTGGAGTCAGAGATCCACCCTGACCAGGCCTGCACTGCAAACAGCAGGAAGATCTCTGATAGGCAATCATACTCTTGGTTATGTGCAGGAAAGGAGAGTGGACACCTGCCTCAAAGTCCTGGACCAGGAGAAGGCGTTTGACAGAATATTGCACACCTAATGATAGATGTACTCTCCAAAATGAAGTTTAGCGAGGGAATCCACAATTGGATCCAACTTCTCTGCACAAGTATCAGTAGAGCAGTTTCAATCAATCAATGGGTGGGAATCAGAATGCTGTCAGATCAAATCTGGAGTCCTACATTTTGTATAAAGCTTTTGCAGAGTCAATCATGAAAGATTTGGGCATAAGAGGAGTGACAATCCCAGGCAGCGGAGGCATTCCAGTCAAAGCTTCCCTGTACATGGACGATGTTGCCATCTTCTGCACAAATCTGAGGCTAATGTCCATCTGCGACCAATTTGAAATGGCTTCAGGAGCAAGGTAAATCGTGGCAAGAGTGAGCCCATGTTATTTGGGAACTGGGATGACTGATTCCTTGTCCCACTCCACCCTCAGAGCAGATTACATGAAGATGCTGGGAATAAGATTCAGAGTGGCTGGGGTGTGCACCAAAAACTGAGGCAGAAACTTGGCATGTGGGAGCGATACTCCCTCTCCATTGTGGGTAAGAACCTGGTCATCAGTTGTGAGGTACTTTTGGTGCTGCTGTACATGAGTCTGGCCCATACCCAGATCTTGTGCTGCAACAGTCACCTGAGCCATCTTCAAGTTCATCTGGAAATCAAAGATGGATTGTGTACGAAGGAGCACCATTTATAAATCTCCAGATAAGGGAGGGAGAAATGTACCCAACATTGGCCACATCCTGATGGCCACCTTTGTGTGTGGCTGCATCAAGTTGTGCGTAGATCCTCAGTACGCAAACACCAAATGTCACGACGGTATTGAGGTTCTATCTGTCCCCAGTGTTGTGAAGGATGAGTCTGACCATGTTGCCATGGAACATCCCGAGTAGTTGGACCATGCCGTATCATCTGTCCATCATGAAAAAATTTGCGCAACACCTTTGACCACGAAGTGATCAAGCAGTGATCAGCACATAATGCCCTAGTAAGGCCAGTGTAAGGCCTTTCCGCCAATGTAGACTGAGAGGCTAGTAACCGTGTAAAACCCATTGGATTGTGTTCTTAATCTTTTGTTTCCTTTAAATTTTGAGTACCCAATTCATTTTTCCAATTAAGGGGCAATTTACCCTGGCCAATCCACCTAGCCTGCATATCTTTGGGTTGTGGGGGCGAAACACGGGGAGAATGTGAAAATTCCACACGGACAGTGACCCAGAGCCGGGATCGAACCTGGGACCTCAGCGCCGTGAGGCAGCAGTGCTAACTCACTGCGCCACCGTGCTGCCCTCTGTGTGCTTAATCTTAACCATATTGAACTGTATTGAAGAACCACAGAATGCAACATGACCAATGTATACAGTTCAAAAAGATTTCTATTCCTTGTTATGAAAATATTGAAAAGGTTACTGAATTGAAGCACCTCAGAGCCCATCTTGACCTCAGGAGAAAATGGGAATATCATTGCACTTTACCATTACCGTGCTTAGCACAGTAGCGCAGTGGTTAGCACCGTTGCTTCACAGCTCCAGGGTCCCAGATTCGATTCCCGGCTTGGGTCACTGCCTGTGCAGGGTCTGCTCGTGTCTGCGTGGGTTTCCTCCGGAAGCTCCAGTTTCCTCCCACAGTCCAAAGACACGCGGGTTAGGTGGATTGGCCGTGTTAAATTGTCCTTAGTGTCCAAAGAGGTTGGGTGGGGTTACGGGCATGGGGCAGAGATGTGGGCTTAAGTGCTCTTTCCAAGGGCCAGTGCAGGCATGATGGACCGAATGGCCTCCTTCTGCACTGTATGCTCTATGTCTAAGAAAATTTGAAACGTTTTGTAATTGCGAGATATTTTATGAACAAAGTATATTTTTGCAAAAAACAAGCCCTGCTCCCTGCCCATTCACAACTCCTCCAGTCTCCTATCAACCAAAACGTAAAAAAACCCAGAAAAAAATCAATTAAGTCGAATTTTTAAAAAAACTTTTGGAATGTTATATATTTATTTCAAAATCTAATTTGAATAATTGTCGCCAAAAAGAAGCCAAACGATACAGATGGATTGAAGGCAACTTTCTGAAAATGGTCCCAATTAAAATAAATGTAGGACCCGAGTTATAAAGGTTTTGTTAATTAGGTAATTAAATATTGCGGATCTGCGAGAAAAAATTCCCTCCTTTAAAAATAAGTGCGATTGCATTACTCCTGCAAAAAATATATAAATGTATCAACTCAAGTCAGTGTCAATATCACCAGTGTAAATACAATAATGTACAAGAGAACTTGTAGCCTCGAGGAGCAGAGTGCAGTAAAAACGGACAGGTCCTTCATCTCCAGAAGGACTCGAGCCCCTTACCATTCTCAGCATGCTGGTTGCATCAGGTACCTCGGAGCGATAGTTATTGTGGGCATGGACCACATCCTCCTTCTCTGCTTCGGACAGAGGGCGGACAGGCTCGGGGAATGTCAGACAAACGAGCAGCGCCACTGTCACTGACCAAGCTGCCATCCTTCCTCAGATCCCGACTCCGCTGGGCACAGATCAGCTCCACTTTATAGATGGGGGTGTCTCCGAATCAGCGGAAAGGAGGCGCGATGCTGGTGTTTATAACCGCGGAGCGGACGACGCGGGCTCTCCATTGCGCTGCACAGTTTGAATATTATAACCGCTGCGAGTTTACATTGATCCCTCTGTCGTTCCAAAACATTCGACATGCAAGAACTGAATAGGGAACACCCGGGGGAGTGGGAGGAGGGGGAGAACTAAGTCACGTAATTCCCAGGAAATTCATAAATCTAAAATGCATAGATTTATTCTATGTTCCAATCCCACAATATAGAGAGTTTCAGACAAGCTCATCTCCCTGGCGAGTCTTAGCCTGGATATCAGATCAACCGTGAGTTTAATGGGATCAGGAGCTGTTTAGGACAAAAGTCTGGATATTCCAAGTAAAAGGGAACACACGGGCAACATGTTCTTCCCCGAAGGGGAAAGTGAAATACCCTTATCCAAAATGCTCTATAATTTAAAGAGATTGCGAAAACATTTGTCAGACATTGACAATAGAACTGATTAAAAATATACATTAGGAGCCTAATATTAACTGGCAAATATCAGTCAACTTGTATTCAAGAGGGGAGATCCTGTCAGACTAACCTTCTGGGTTTCTTGCAGAAATTAAAATATCAACTTGAATGTGTTAGAAACCGACAGTAAAAATGCAGTTTTCTTAGACTTCAGTATGGCAGGCTCAATGCATCCACTTGCAGCTGAAAGGCCACCTGCTGTATTGGATACATAGTGTTGGCTGGCGGCTTCAACAACATTCAATTGATTTATTTGAATTTGGATTCTGCTGTTCTCCATTTTGGATCAATCCCACATTTTTTTTTATCACCACCTGTTCAACTCGCAGCATCGCATACTAAGGCATTCCTATTTATCGGAACGCCATGTTCAGGAAGGCTCCATCTCAACCCACTTTGAAAGGTGGCCCTCTTCCCACCCACCCTGTACCCCCCCACTCCTCAACATCCCCGGAGCCGAAGGCATTCTGTACTGGGTTGGGTTCAATAAAAGTAGCAGGACAACAGGTACGGGTTGAGGGCCCCTGCAAGTTTCTACTGGATTTCCGCTTACTCCAGTAGAACCGCCAGTTTAGTAGCCGTCTCCACTAAAATTCAGTTGAGACCACTCAAGCACCACCTTGGATCGAGGAACTATGCGCATCCTCCCCAGCTCAAACTGGAGTGTCCTTCTTCAATACTGAAGTTGCAAAAACGTGCAACATGGTGAAGATAGGAGTTAGGAATAAAGTCTGCACCCATAGAACATACAGTGCAGAAGGAGGCCATTCGGCCCATCGAGTCTGCACCGACCCACTTAAGCCCTCACTTCCACCCTATCCCCGTAACCCACCTAACCTTTTTGGTCACTAAGGGCAATTTATCATGGCCAATCCACCTAACCTGCACGTTTTTGGACTGTGGGAGGAAACCCACGCAGACACGGGGAGAACGTGCAGACTCCGCACAGACAGTGATCCAAGCTGGGAATCGAACCTGGGACCCTGGCACTGTGAAGCCACAGTGCTATCTACTTGTGCTACCGTGTTGCCCATGTTTTGTTGTTTCCTCTGCACGGGGCAGATTTCTCATCTGTTCCCAAAAGTGTTTTTTTTCCTGAACCAGCCTGTCGCCAGGGACTAGTTGACACTCAAACCTGTTCTGTGGTTAACAGTCACAGCTCCAGGGTCCCAGGTTCGATTCCCAGCTTGGATCACTGTCTATGCAGAGTCTGCACGTTCTCCCCGTGACTGCGTGGGTATCCGGTTTCCTCCCACAGTCCAAAGATGTGCAGGTTAGGTGGATTGGCCATGCTAAATTGCCCTGTGTCTAAAAGGTGGGGTGGGTTTACTGGGTTACGGTTATAGGGTGGAGGTGTGGGCTTGGGTAGGGTGTGTCATAATATCCACTCATGTATATAACGAGATGCAGACAGGCAGTGATTGACACACAGAATAACCAATGAACACACACGACACAGAACAACCAATCACCAGACAGGACACTAACACTAAAAAACACATAAGGCATCAAGACTCTCCCTCTCTCACAGGACACAGCTACTGAGATGGTTAGAGTGCACAAGCCAGTGAGCACCATCTCTATGTGGTAGAGAGCTAGTCTGGTCAAGCCAGTAGGAGGTTATCAGTTAGATTAATAGAGTGTCAACCCACAGCAGATTATGTACAGCAATCAGCACGTTCAATAAAACAGTGTTGGACCATCTCCTGTGTTGGAAGCCTGTTTCTAGTTTCATTGCATCCAGTTGCAGTCAACGCTGAACCAACCTACCTAACACATCATGGTACCAGGGAGCTATTAATTCTAACAAACCTACCTTGAGTGAATCTGCAATGACCAGCAAGCAGCCATCCAGCGGCATGAAAAATATCCAACCTCCTCTGCAACTCCGGATCTTCGACAAGCTCGGCGCCAACTGGAAAGTCTTCAAACAGAAGTCCCTCCTGTATATCAAGGCCTCCGGCCTTGAGGCAGCATCGGATGCCAGAAAGATCGCGCTGTTCCTGTCCACTGTGGGGGAACACACCATCCACATCTATAACTCGCGCACGTTTGCTGATGAACCTTTTCAGTCCTTCTTGCCCCATCTCCGCATCCTAGCGCAGTCATGTAATTATGACTTGATGGCTGATTCCATGATCCGGGATCAGATCGTCTGCGGGAGCAGCTCCTCAAAATCAAACAGTTGACTCTCTCCGTCGCCATCGAAACGTGCGTTGTCCATGAGCATGCCACAACTCGTTACTCCCGCATCAGGGCGGCAGAAACTGCAAAACTGGCCTCCCATGAGGCAGAAAGGGTGCAGGCCATCACAAAAATGCAAGGCCTGAGCATTGAGGAGAGAGGCCATTTTGCGCACTTTTCCCGGGTCCCTATGCATGCACGCCACGACCGGGTGGACAATGAGGCCGAAGACCCTAATGCACATGTGCGAACATCGGCCGACTGCAATGCGCATGCGCAATGGCGCACAGAACGCGCTGGTGTTAGCGGCATGACGTGTCCAAATTGTGGCTCCGCCCATTTAAAGCGGCAATGTCCAGCCAAAGGAAGGTGATGTCTACAGTGTGGAAAGCCTGGGCATTATGTGGCCTTCTGCAGGATTGCTCCACCGAGCAACAGCCAGCGATTGCAGCTGCAGCGCAGACGTGTCCACTGCGTACAACAAGGCATGCAGGATTCTGATCCCGACAGCCCAACGGACCCCAATGCTGACTACCTTGAGTCTCCATATCGGGTGGGCATTATCACCACACGCGAACTGGTCTCCACCGCGCCTGCAAACCGCCTTCCAATCCTCAGTGTGGATCCTGACGACGAGTGGTGTGCTGTCATCACGGTCAACCAGTCTCGCATCCGATTTAAATTGGACACTGGCGCGTCTGCGAACCTCATATCAGTCAGACCTCGACAGCATCCGAGACCAACCCAGGGGGAGGCTGCCAGCTCCTTGACTACAATAGTAATGCCATAGCTGCCAGTGGATCGTGTCAGCTACGTGTATCTCACAAGGCAATGTTACGATTCAAGATCGTGCGGCCTGACAAGGCGTCCTTGCTCAGTGCTCGCGCATGCAAACTCTTAAATCTGGTCCAGCGAGTCCATACCATGTCCTCGACACCGGCGACTGCCTCGCCCAATTCAAATCTCCTGACTGAGATAGACGACATTCTCACGCAATACCACAATGTGTTTGATGGGATGGGCACGCTCCCATATCGCTACAAGATTTTACTCAAGCCGAATGCCACCCCAGTCATCCATGAACCTCGCCGGGTGCCGGCTCCTCTCAAGGATCATCTGAAAATGCAGCTACGAGAGCTCCAAGACTAGGGCATCATCTCAAAGGTCACGGAACCAACAGACTGGGTCAGCTACATGGTCTGCATCAAGAAACCCTCTGGTGAACTCCGCATTTGCATTGATCCCAAAGACCTGAATCGCAACATAATGAGAGAACACTACCCGATCCCGAAGCGTGAAGAATTAACCTGTGAGATGGCTCAAGACAAATTCTTTACCAAGCTGGATGCCTCCCGTGGTTTCTGGCAGATACAGCTGGACGAGTCCAGTCGGAAGCTGTGCACATTTAACACTCCGTTTGGCAGGTATTGCTACAATCGCATGCCTTTTGGTATTATATCAGCTTCCGAAGTCTTTCATCGCATAATGGAACAAATGATGGAGGGCATCGAGGGGCTGTGAGTCTATGTGGACGACGTGATCATCTGGTCCACAACGCCCGAGGATCATATCGATCGCCTCAAACAGGTTTTCCAGAGGATTCATGAAAACGGTCTCCAGCTCAACAGGGCCAAATGCTCATTTGGTCGGTTCGCTATCAAGTTTCTGGGTGACCACATTTCACAGCAAGGTGTGCAACCTGATGCTGACTAGGTGCTGGCAATCAATGCCATGAAGACCACAGAGGACAAAAAGGCAGTCCTCCGTTTCCTCGGGATGGTAAATTTTCTCGGAAAATTCATTCCCAATATGGCATCCCTCACCACAGCCCTCCGGCATCTCGTTAAAAATTCGACAGTGTTCCAGTGGCTTCCCGCACATCAAGCGGAGTGGCTTGAGCTGAAGGCGAAGCTCACCACAGCCGCAGTACTGGTGTTGTTCGATCCAACCAAGGTATCCACAGACGCAAGCCAGGACGGCATTGGGGCGGTGCTCCTCCAGCGAGACGAATCGTCGTCCTGGGCTCCAGTGGCATATGCCTCCAGGGCCATGACTCCGACCGAACAATGGTATGCCCAAATCGAAAAGGAGTGCTTGGGTGTCCTGACAGGAATAGTCAAGTTTCATGACTACGTATACGGTCTGCCAAAGTTCACGGTGGAAACAGACCACAGGCCTTTAGTCCACATAATCCAGAAGGATTTAAATGACATGACACCTCAGCTGCAGCTGATTCTTCTTCGTCTCTGTCGATATGACTTCGAACTCGTCTACACACTGGGTAAGGAGCTGATCATCGCGGATGCCCTATCCATCACCACGCCATGTGAACAGGGCGACTTCATTCGCCACATTGAGGCACAGGTGCAGTTGTGTGCCAGCAACCTCCCAGCCACTGATGAACGAGTTGTCCAAATACGCAAAGAAACTGCCAAAGATCCTCTAGTGCAGCGCGTGATGCAACACCTCGCCCATGTCTGGCAAAAGGGGCAGTGCCCCCAGTTATTCAACATTAAGGATGAGTTAACAGTTATTGAGGGGATCCTTCTTAAACTAGATAGAATCGTCATTCCCCAAAGCATGCAAAACATGGTGCTCAGACAGATCCATGAGGGTCACCTTAGGGTCGAGAAATGGCGACGCAGAGCTCGGCAGGCAGTTTACTGGCCTGGCATCAGCCAGGACATTGCCACCACGGTCCTCAACAACATGCCAGAAGTTTCAACCAGCTCAGCCCAAGGAAACACTGCAACAGCACGAGATTGTGACTTCTCCATGGTCCAAGGTGGGGATTGACCTCTTTCACGCAAATGGGCGTGATTACATGCTCTTGGTCGAATACTTCTCCAGCTACCCGGAAGTGGTGAAACTGTCGGACCTCACGTCCAAGTCAGTCATCAAAGCCTGCAAAGAGACGTTTGCCAATCATGGGATACCACTCACAGTAATGAGTGACAACGGTCCATGTTTCTACAGCCAAGAGTGGTCGCCTTTGCATGATCATACCACTTCAGTCATACCACATCCAGTCCCCATTCCCCGCAATCAAACCGGAAGGCCGAGAAAGGGGTCCATATTGTCAAGCGTTTGATGTGCAAGACTGCAGACTGAGCCTCGGATTTCAACCTGGCGCTGTTGGCATACAGAGTAACCCCTCTGTCGACTGGTTTGTCTTCGGTGCAATTGCTCATGAACCGCAACCTGAGTTCCAGCCATCCATGTTCCAGACCTTGACCACCTCACGGTGCTGCAGAAAGTGCAGTGATCCAAGGACCAGCAGAAGATCACGTATGATGCTCATGCCACGGATCTGCCTGTGCTGGCTCCAGAAGATGTTGTTCGCGTCCAGTTGCCTAAGGGAGGTTGGTCAGCCCCAGCTGTTGTCATCAGACAGGCTGCTCCCAGGTCTTTCGTTGTTCAAATGGCTGATGGCTCCATTTTATGGCACAACAGGAGGGCGCTGCGCAAAGTTCCCTGCCCACCACCCGACCGCACTTTTCCACATGTCATCATGCCTCATCCTGACATCTTGCACCACGAGGCCACCACTCTGGCAGCGATCCCGCCTGTCCATGAGGCCACCAAAATGGTAGCAATCCCACCTGTCCAAGTGCCGCCGTCCCCCCCCCTCCACCTCTGAGGTGATCGACAAGAATTCGTCGCCCGCCACAAAGACTGAATCTATAGACTTACATCTTGTAAATTTTGTTCAGTTTGCTCTGTATCTGCATGATAAATACCTTCCCTTTTACATATGTTCATTCACTCACCACTTGTACATAGTCATGCATGTATATACAGCCACGTTCCAAAATTTATTTTAAAAAGGGAAGATGTCACAATATCCACTCGTGTATATAATGAGATGCAGACAGGCAGTGATTGACACACAGAATAACCAATGAACACACACGACACAGAACAACCAATCACCAGACAGGACACTAACACTATAAAACACATAAGGCATCAAGACTCACCCTCTCTCACAAGATACAGCTACTGAGATGGTTAGTATGCACAAGCCAGTGAGCACCATCTCCATGTGGTAGAGAGCTAGTCTGGTCAAGCCAGTAGGAGGTTATCAGTTAGATTAATAGAGTGTCAACCCACAGCAGATTATGTACAGCAATCAGCACGTTCAATAAAACAGTGTTGGACCATCTCCTGTGTTGGAAGCCTGTTTCTAGTTTCACTGCATCCAGTTGCAGTCAACATTGAACCAACTTACCTAACACATCAGGGTGCTCTTTCCAAGGGCCAGTGCAGACTCAATGGGCCGAATTGCCTCCTTGTGCACTGTAAATTCTATGATGATTATGTGAACTCACCTTCCATGACCATCCAGCCTTGGGCTGACTCCAACCTGGAGCTTCTGGCTCAAGAACAAGGACACAATCCACTGTGCCACAAGGCCTCCTTCATTCAAGTACTAACCAGGCCCGAATCTGCTTAGCTTCCGATATCAGGCGTTTTCATACTATGTCTGTGCCTCCTCAAATGGGGTGATTTGTAAGGAGATATTCGATGATGAAAGGCTAGCCTGCCAGTCAAGTTAAGAAGAGGTTGTCCATGAACTCAGGAGCAGGGTCACACTCATGGCATTGGGGCGCACTCATGCACGCGATGCTAACATTGGTTCAAGTGACCGAAGCAGGGCAACGGGATTAGTGGCACATTTAACAACAGCCTGTTGAATGTATTGACATCAAGGCAAAGTAACCTTCTTGATCGGAAATGCATCCAGCACTTTCAACATACACTCCCTCCCACCGACGCATTGTGACAGCAGTGTGCACCATCTACAAGGTGGACTGCAGCACGTCACCAAGGCTCCTTGACAGCACCTTCCAAACCAGTGACCTCTACCTAGAAGGAAAAGGACAGAAGATACATAGGAATACCACCGCCTGCAAGCTCCCCTCCAAGTCACACACCATCCTGATGTGGGACTGTATCGCTGTTCCTTCATTTTTACTGGGTTAAAATCCGGCAACTCCCAAACAGCACTGTGGGGTGTTCCTACATGTGGGCGGCAGCAGTTCACAAAGGCAGCTCAGCACCTTCAAGAAGGGCAATTAGGGATCGCCTGGCCAATGACATCCTATGAATGACTACTCCTGCACATCACTCCTCACAGCGATTTACCTTATCGGTACACTCAGTCCTCTCCATCTATGCACTTCCTCACATTCCCATCTGTTCCATACACAGACAAGCCCTCATCTAATTTGATTTGATTTATTGTCACATGTACCACAGTACAGTGAAAAGTAATTTTCTGCGACTGAGGGAATGTACAGAGTACGTACACAGTAGACAAAAAGAATAATCAACAGAGTACATTGACAAATGGTACATCAGCAAACAGTGACTGGTTACAGTGCGGAACAAGGGGCCAAACAAAGCAAATACATGAGCAAGAGCAGCATAGGGCATCATGAAGTGATCTTACAGGGAACAGATCAGTCCGAGGAGGAGTCGTTGTACCTGTGGGGAAGCTGTTCCTATGTCTGGATGTGCAGGTCTTCAGAGTTCTGTACCTTCTGTTTGGTGGAAAGGTCTGGAAGGCGGCAATGCCTGGGTGGGAAGGGTCTCTGCTAATTCTGTTTGCCTTCCTCAGGCAGCGGGAGGTGTATACAGAATCAATGCGGGGTGGCAAGCTTGTGTGATGCGTTGGGCTGAGTTCACCACACTGCAGTTTTGTGCGCTCTTGGACCGAGCAGTTGCAATACCAGGCTGTGATGCAGTCGGATAGGATGCTCTCTATCGTACATCTGTAGAAGTTTGAGAGTCGATGCAGACATGCCAAATTTCTTTAGCTTCCTTCGTAAGTAGAGACGTTGTTGGGCTTTCTTGACTATTGCATCAACGCGAGTGGACCAGGACAGACTGTTGGTGATGGTGACTCCCAGGAACTTAAAGCTATCAACCATCTCCACTTCGGAGCCATTGATGCAAGTGGTGTGCCGTGCTATGCTTCCTGAAATCGATGATCAGTTCCTTGGTCTTTCCGACATTTCAAGAGACATCTTGTCACTGTCATGTCTCTCTCATAGTCAAGCACAACAAATGCTTTCCATCCATCCAATCCATACAGGCCAATAGGTTCAATCATGGGTCTCTTCTAAGCCTCATTGCAAAAGATGTTGGGGAGAGGCAGAGAACCAGAGAAGGCTCTCCTGCTGTCTTGCATCTCGCAGTTGCAGCGGAGATAGCCCGAGACCTCAGTGGACACTTGGCTTGTTTGGCTGTTAGATATGTGGCGGTGGGGGGGTGGAGTCCCACCTACCTGGTGACAATATTAGTCACATGGAATACAATACTCGTACTGTTGAGGTCAGCACCAAGGAAAACAGCACAAATTACATCTATTTCAATCTGCTTGAAACAGAACTCCAAAGTGGAAATCAGGCATACATCTCCAAAATGTCACAGCAACTAAAAGTGTGAAAGTCACTTCTCAGCATTATACTGTGATGCTCTTGCACAGCTGAGGTGTCAGTACTTGCTGACACATTTCCTCATTGTCTTCAGCACCAGAAATTACTGCTGTACATAGAATAGTACAGCACAGCAGAGAACAGGCCGTACTCTTACTATCATTTGCAATTTCCATGAACCCAGAAAATCCATGGACTTTCAAATTGCAAACGCCCTGTTACCATCACTGTAATTGAACACTTAACCCGTTTGAAATTGCAACCTCCTTGGGAAAGGGAAGTTTGGCTTGCGCACAGCCTAATGCACTGGAGTTAAATGCAGAATTTAGCAGGTTGAAGCTGACTTCTCAATCTGGTCAATTTCCCCACTCTTCACAACCCCAACTATCCCCAAACCCATGCACCATAGCACTAAATTACATCCCTTACACTGGAAGCATCTCGGGAACCATTTTGTTGCAAGGATCATGCCGTGCCCCTCCGCACATCCACCCAAATGTTGAGGCTGACCTACCGAGACTTTCAAAAGCCATTTCCACCGTGAGTTGTTGAGGTAAAAACTATGTCAATACTCAAAATGAGATTGCATTTCTGAATGAAGGAAAATGCTGACCTAGATTGGTTGGACTGAATCATAGAATTTACAGTGCAGGAGGCCATTCGGCCCATCGAGTATGCGCCAGCCCTTGGAAAGAGCACCCTACTTAAATTAATTAAATTAACTTAAATTAATTATCACTGTTCCTAAGTTTGTGCAATGGTCCAGAATAGCCCAGAGAACGGATATTATCTTGGACTGCTATTGTTTCTTATTAAGTACTCACAGCTGTTTTGACTTGATGGTTATATTCCAAAATCTGTGCATACTTTGAGTCGTTGGACTTTGGCACAATAAATATTATCATTCATCAAGAAGGATCCAAATGATGATTCAGATGTAAATGGGAGTTACAAGCAAAACAACCAGCTGTTTCCATCTCCACCCTTGTGGACACGAATCCAACGCACAGCTGCTTCTTGTAAAATTAACAGAACGAGTGAAAAACATGTTTTAGAGAAAAAAGGAATTGCATTTATATTACAACTTTTCTGAATATGGCTTAAAGCATTTCACATCCAATGAATTGCTACAGAAATGCAGTCAATACTATGTCAACAAAGACGATCCTACAAACACCAATTATTGCTCTTCTTTATATACCACTATATGTTCTTTCACCACAGGGTGCTGTGCGTGTTTAATAAGACTAATACCAAAGTTAAAAACTTAGTGGTTCCTATTCATTATTCAATATAAAATTGTACCCCACAAACATCTCTCAAAAATCACCCAGCTCATCAATCACAATTAGCCAGCAGGACAAATGTATATGCAATGCATTAATTGCAAACTAGCCGAACTCTTCATGCGATAAAATCAAAGGGAATCTGTGACAATATAATCGCACACAAATGCTCCAAGTAAGTCCCGCTCATGCAGTGTACCCTAGACCTGCTAGCTGCCTATTATACCCAACAATCCATTAAATTATTTTACTTCAGGTACCATCTTTGATTATCTGCAGACACAGGGAATTTCAGGGATCCTTGGATGGCTAATTTTGGGAAACGAACTTTCAGCTGGCAAAGATTAACCTCACAAGGTACAGTACTATTGAAGTTTTTAAAAACTTGGGTGCCAGAATAGTAGCTAAACATTACAAAAATAGATTAGTTTTAAATGCAAGTATTACATTCGAAAAATCTTCCCCTGCATCCATTTCATTATGCCTATTTTTATTTTTTCACAGGAAGTGGGGCATCGCTGGCTAGGCCAGCATTTATACCTCTAATTGCACTTAAAAATAATACAGTATTCAATCCTGAATTTTTTAATTGTTTTTTAAAGTTTAAATTTCTTTTGCTTCTATTTTCCTCAGTCGCTATAGAGATGAATGTCATCTTTCTTTAAGCTCATCCACATTCACAAAAATTTGCATTGGTCCCAGTACAGAATATGCAACCAAGGTCAAACAAGAAGCACTATAACTGGATGGATCACACTTCAACAAGGCACCTGGAGTCAAAATGCAAAAGACAAAAGTCAGTAATCACAGAATCATAGAAGTTACAGCGCAGAAGGAGGCCATTCGGTCCATCGACTTTGCACCAGCCCAGGCAAAGAGCACCCTACTAGAGACCATGCCTCCACCCTATCCCCGTAACCCCATCTAACCTTTTGGACTGTAGGGGGAAATTTAGCTTAGCCAATCCACCTAGCCTGCACATCTTTGGACTGTGGGAGGAAACCGGAGCACCCAGTGGAAACCCACGCAGACATGGGGAGAAAGTGCAAACTCCACACAGTCACCCGAGGCCGAAATTGAACCCTGGGTCCGTGAGGCAGCAGTGCTAACCACTGTGCCACTGTAATCTGTTGAATTATTCGATGAAACCGGTATGATTACCTTCTTTCAACTTTTCTATGCCAAATAGCACTGATCAAATAAACAGCATGATAGACAAAAACAAACAAAGGCACCACAAGTGACCCTACCCCAAAAAGCACGCACTAAAATGAATATCGATATACATGAAAAGAGCATAGATGCGATTAAGTAAATAACTGTCAAAAAAGTGGGAGCAGACATCATTAACTAGTGTACTTTTCATTTTCTAATCTATTTCTCCAATGTACCTATCACAATCATTTTTATTATGCCATATTTCACATATCCGAGCTCTAATCTATAAACAGAGTCTGATCTTTGACAAAATTTGCATTTCAATTGCACCCAAGAAAATGAATAAAGAACATTTATAATACCTACACAAGAATTCACATCTGCTAAAGCTCTTGAGGGTTTAGTTTTAAATGTTTTCCGTAAAATGCTATTTTTAGGCTCCATATTTTTAAACCTCTGAATTAGCTAATGGCTTTCACTTGTGCAATAATAAACGTAAACAACCTTTGAGCTAATTGAGACACTTCAGCCGTGAATATTCAAAGCTGCAAGAGAAAACAAATTCTGTAGATGCTGGAAACTTGACATAATGATCACAAAGTCCTGGAAATGTCCAACAGACCCATCAGCGTTTAAAAACATAAAAATCTTGGTTGGCTAGAGTCTACAGCAGCCTTCATCAGAATTAAATTTCAACACTCCTCAAGCATTAACTATTTTCAATCCAGAAACTGACAAGAGTGCCATATATTTCCAGTGTTTTTAATTTTGGTAAAACATTCAAAACTGAATTTTTGAAACCAAAATCTATATCTTGTATTCATATTCCAGGCTTTGTATTGATTAAAGTTGCACTTTGGTAAAACAAGTAATTGAATGCAGAGCACAATCCATGCCAAAAGATTAGATAGAGTCATATAATAGGGGTAACATTAACATTTGGTGATATTGAATAATATACTTTCCCCAATTTTCCTTTTTATTAACCACATTGGAGCGAAAACCTGGGAGAGATGTTTAATGTGGCTGATCCAATATCAACATTAGAAGTATTTACTGATCGTGAAGAAGAATACACAGGAAAAGATCACCCAGAGATAATAGAAAGGAAGTTATTATGAATCATCAACATGACACAGATGCAGAGATCAAACACAAAACAATACAGCACAGGAACAGGCCCTTCGGCCCTCCAAGCCTGTACCAGTCATGATTACCACCCTTGTCCAAATCCCTCAGCATTTCCTAGTGCTATATCGCTCTATATCCATCCTGTCCAGATATTTGTTAAGATGCCGTTTGAACGCTGTTAATATATCTACTTTCACAACCTCCCCTGGCAGCTCATTCCAGGCACTCACCACCCTGTATGTAAAAACCTGCCTCGCACATCTTCTCTAAACTTTGCCCATTGGACCTTAAACCTATACCTAGTGACTGACCCCTCCACCCAGGAAAGAATGCCTGCCCATCCACTCTATGCCCCTCAATCTTGTAAACCTCTATTAGGTCGCTCCTCAACCTCCGTCGTTCTAATGAAAACAGTCCACGTCTATTCAGCCTCTCTGCACAGCTAACACCCTCTAGACCAGGCAACATCTGGTAAACCTCCTCTGCACTCTCTCCAAAGCCTCCACATCCTTCTGGTAGTGTGGCGACCAGAATTGTGCGCAATATTCCAAGTGCAGCTTCACCAAGTTTCTATAGAACTGCAGCATGACTTGCCTGTTTTTATATTAAGAAGTCTTACAACACCAGGTTAAAGTCCAACAGGTTTGTTTCAAACACGAGCTTTCGGAGCACGGCTCCTTCTTCAGGTGAATGGAAAGGCTTGTTCCAGAAATGTTTATATAGACACAGTCAGAGATGCCCCGGAATGCGAGCACCTGCAGGCAATCAAATCATCAAAGATGCAGAGAGAGAGGTAACTCCAGGTTAAAGAGGTGTGAATTGTCCCAAGCCAGTTCAGTCGGTAGGCCTCTGCAAGTCCAGGCTTGTTGGTGGGGGCCGAATGTAATGCGTCGCATTACATTCGGCCCCCACCAACAAGCCTGGACTTGCAGAGGCCTACCGAATGAACTGGCTTGGGACAATTCACACCTCTTTAACCTGGAGTTACCTCTCTCTCTGCATCTTTGATGATTTGATTGCCTGCAGGTGCTCGCATTCCGGGGCATCTCTGACTGTGTCTATATAAACATTTCTGGAACAAGCCTTTCCATTCACCTGAAGAAGGAGCCGTGCTCCGAAAGCTCGTGTTTGAAACAAACCTGTTGGACTTTAACCTGGTGTTGTAAGACTTCTTACTGTGCTCACCCCAGTCCAACGCCGGCATCTCCACATCATGTTTTTATATTCAATGCCTAGTCTAATTAAGGCAAGCATTCCGTATGCTTTCTTGACTACTTTGTCCACTTGTACTGACACTTTCAAAGATCTGTGGACCTGTACGCCCAGATCCCTGACCTTCTATATTCCTAAGAGTTTTGCCATTTACTGTATATTTCCCCTTTATGTTAGACTTACTGAAATGCATTACCTCACATTTGTCCGGATTAAACTCCATTTGCCATTTCTATGCCCAAGTCTCCAATCTATTTGGTCCTGCTGTATCCTTGGACTATCCACAACACTACCTGCCACTCCACCAACCTTGGTGTCATCCGCGAATGTATTAATCAGACGAGCTACATTTTCCTCCAAATCATTTGTATACTACAAACAGAGGCCCCAGCACCATTCTTTATGGAACACCACTAGTCACAACCTTCCATTCAGAAAAACACCCTTCTATTGCTACCCACTGCCTTGTGACCAAGCAAGTTCTGCATTCATCTTGCCACCTCACCTCTGATCCCGTGAGAAGAAAGAACAAAGAAAAGTACAGCACAGGAACAGGCCCTTCGGCCCTCCAAGCCTGCACCGACCATGCTGCCCGTCTAAACTAATATCTTCTGCACTTCCGTGGTCCGTATCCCTCTATTCCCATTCTATTCATGTATTTGTCAAGATGCCCCTTAAATGTCACTATCGTCCCTGCTTCCACCACCTCCTCCGGCAGCGAGTTCCAGGCACCCACTACCCTCTGTGTAAAACACTTGCCTCGTACATCTCCTCTAAACCTTGCCCCTCGCACCTTAAACCTATGCCCCCTACTAATTGACCCCTCTACCCTGGGAAAGTCTCTGACTGTCCACTCTGTCTAGGCCCCTCATAATTTTGTAGACCTCTCAGGTCGCCCCTCAACCTCCTTCGTTCCAGTGAGAACAAACAAGTTTATTCAACCTCTCCTCATAGCTAATGCACTTCATACCAGGCAACATCCTGGTAAATCTCTTCTGCACCCTCTCTAAAGCCTCCACATCCTTCTGGTAGTGTGTGACCAGAATTGAACACTATACTCCAAGTGTGGCCTAACTAAGGTTCTATACAGCTGCAACATGACTTGCCAATTTTTATACTCAATGCCCCGGCCAATGAAGGCAAGCATGCCATATGCCTTCTTGACTACCTTCCCCACCTGTGTTGTCTCTTTCAGTGACCTGTGGACCTGCACACCAAGATCTCTCTGACTGTCAACACTCTTGAGGGTTCTACCATTCACTGTATATTCCCTACCTGTATTAGACCTTCCAAAATGCATGACCTCACATTTGTCCGGATTAAACTCCATCGGCCATTTCGCCGCCCAAGTCACCAAATGATCTAAATCCTGCTGTATCCTCTGACCGTCCTCATCGCTATCCGCAATTCCACCAACCGCTGTGTCGTCCGCAAACTTACTAATCAGACCAGTTACATTTTCCTCCAAATCATTGATATATACTACGAACAGCAAAGGTCCCAGCACTGATCCCTGCGGAACACCACTAGTCACAGCCCCCCAATCAGAAAAGCACCCTTCCATTGCTATTCTCTGCCTTCTATGACATAGCCAGTTCTGCATCCATCTTGCCAGCTCAACTCTGATCCCATGTGACATCACCTTCTGTACCAGTCTGCCATGAGGGACCTTGTCAAAGGCCTTACTGAAGTCCACATAGACAACATCCCCTGCCCTACCTGCATCAATCATCTTTGTGACCTCCTCGAAAAACTCTTATCAAATTAGTGAGATACGACCTCCCCTTCACAAAACCGTGCTGCCTCTCGCTACTACAACCCCTTGCTTCCAAATAGGAGATCCTGTCTCGAAGAATTCTCTCCAGTAATTTCCCTACCACTGACGTAAGGCTCACCGGCCCGTAGTTCCCTGGATTATCCTTGGGACCCTTCTTAAACAAAGGAACAACATTGGCTATTCTCCAGTCCACCAGGACATCCCCTGAAGATAGTGAGGATCCAAAGATTTCTGTCATGGCCTCAGCAATTTCCTCTTTTGCCTTCTTCAGTATTCTGGGGTAGATCACATCAGGCCCTGAAGACTTATCCACCTTAATATTTTTCAAGACGTCCAACACCTCGTCTTTTTGGATCTCAATGTGACCCAGGCTATCTACACACCCTTCTCCAGACTCAACATCCATCAATTCCTTCTCTTTGGTGAATACTGATGCAAAGTATTCATTTAGTAACTCGCCCATTTCCTCTGGCTCCACACATAGATTTCCTTGCCTACCCTTCAGTGGGCCAACCCTTTCCCTGGCTACCCTCTTGCTTTTTATGTACATGTAAAAAGCCTTGGAATTTGCCTTAACCCTATTTGCCAATGTGACCTCTTTTAGCCCTCCTGACTCATTGCTTAAGTTCCTTCCTACTTTCCTTATATTCCACACAGGCTTCGTCTGTTCCCAGCCTTTTAGCCCTGACAAATGCCTCCTTTTTCTTTTTGACGTCTACAATATCCCTCGTTATCCAAGGATCGCAACATTTGCCATATTTATCCTTCTTCCTCACAGGAACATGCCAGTCCTGAATTCCTTTCAACTGACATTTGAAAGCCTCCCACATGTCAGATGTTGATTTACCCTCAAACATCCGCCCCCAATCTATGTTCTTCAGTTCCCACCTAATATTGGTATAATTAGCCTTCCCCCAATTTAGCACATTCACCCTAGGACCACTCTTATCCTTGTCCACCAGCTCTTTAAAACTTACTGAATTGTGGTCACTGTTCCCGAAATGCTCCCCTACTGAAACTTCTACCACCTGGCCTGGCTCATTCCCCAATACCAGGTCCAGTACAGCCCCTTCCTTAGTTGGACTATCTACATATTGTTTTAAGAAGCCCTCCTAGATGCTCCTTACAAATTCTGCCCCATCCAAGCCCCTAGCACTAAGTGAGTCCCAGTCAATATTGGGGAAGTTAAAGTCTCCCATCACAACCCTGTTGCTTTTACTCCTTTCCAAAATCTGTGTACCAATCTGCTCCTCTATCTCAAGCTGGCTGTTGGGATGCCTGTAGTAAACCCCCAACATTGTGACTGCACCCTTCTTATTCCTGATCTCTACCCATACAGCCTTGCTTCCCTCTGAGGTGTCCTCCCGCAGTACAGCTGTGATATTCTTCCTAACCAGTAGCGCAACTTTTCCACCCCTTTTATCTCCCCCTCTATCCCGCCTGAAACATCTAAATCCTGGAATGTTTAGCTGCCAATCCTGTCCTTCCCTCAACCAGGTCTCTGTAATGGCAACAACATCATAGTTCCAAGTACTAATCCAAGCTCTTAAATTCATATGCCTTACCCGTTATATTTCTTGCATTAAAACAAATGCACTTCAGGCCACCAGTCCCGCTGTTTTCAGCAACATCTCCCTGTCTGCTCTTCCTCAGAGCCATAGTGGCCCTATTTCCTAGTTCTTGCTCAATCTTTTCACCTTCTGACCTATTGCTCCGGTAGCCACCCCCCTGCCATACTAGTTTAAACCCTCCCGTGTGACATTAGCAAACCTCGCGGCCAGGATATTTATGCCTCTCCAGTTTAGATGCAACCCGTCCTTCACCTTTTGTACCAGTCTGCCATGAGACACCTCGTCAAAGGCTTTACTGAAGTCCACGTAAACAACATTCACCGCCCTCATCAATTATCTTTGTCACCTCCTCAAAAAACTCGATCAAGTTAGTGACGCACGTCCTCCCCTTCACAAAACCATGCCACCTACCCTAATGAGTCAATTTGTTTCCAAATTGGTATAAATCCTGTTCCTGAGAATTCTCTCCAATAATTTACCTACTACCGACATGAGGCTCACCGGCCTATAGTTTCCTGGATTATCCGTTACCTTTCTTAAACAGCGGTACCTACCACATTAGCTATTCTCCAGTCCTCTGGGATCTCACCTGTAGCCAATGAGGATACAAAGATGTCAGTCAAGGTCCCAGCAATTTCGTCTCTTACTTCCTCAGTATTCTGGGGTAAATTGCATCCGCCCAAGAGACTTATGTACCTTAATGTCTTTTAAAACACCCAATACCTCCTCCTTTTTCATGTCAACGTGACCCAGACTATCCATGCACCCTACCCAAGAATCATCTTCCACAAAATCCTTTTATTTGGTGAACACTGATGCAAAGTACTCATTTAGTACCTCACCCATTTCCTCTGGCTCAACAAATAGATCCCCCCCCCTCCCCTCAAGTGGTCCAATCCTTTCCCTGGCGACTCTCTTGCATTTTACATATGAATAAAAAGCTTTGAGATTCACCTTAATTCTACTTGCCAAGGACTTTTCATGACCCCTCCTAATTTCCCACTTAAGTACCTTTCTTTATACTCAACGGTTTTGACAGTCCCCATCCTTCTAGACCGTACAAAATCCTCTTTTCCTTTTGACGCGGTTCACAATATCCCTCATTATCCGAGCTCCCTAAACTTCCCATACTTATCCTTCATTCTCTCAGGAACTGACTTTCCTAAATCTTAATCAACTGTCGCTTGAAAGGCTCCCACATGTCTGAGGTTGATTTACCCTCCAACAGCCATACCCAATACAAATTCTTCAATTTCTGTCTGTCATCGTAATTTGCCTTTCCCCAGTTTAGCATATTAACCTGAGGCTTACCCTCATCCCGATCCAAAGATACCCTAAAACGTACAGAATTGTGGCAATTACTCCCAAAATGTTGCCCGACTGAAACTTCGACCACCTGACCAGGCGGTACTCCAAAAACGCACAATGGTTACGCAATGCCAGAGCTTGCAACAATAAATTATTCCAAGTGTTCAGAAGTTCCAAAGGCCCAGTATCTAAACAAGATCAGCAAGGGAAATCCATGCAAAAGGCCGCATTGGAAATCCCAGTTGTCAGCATTTTCAAGTTGATGGTTGATTTAAGCACCATGTGAATCTCCTGTTCATCAAAATGGAAATAAAATGCTTTAATTTTCATCCACCCATTGTTATCCTCAAGTACTTACAGGTCAGCTATAGCATAGTATAAGCTTCCATTCATTGTGACCCAACCATGTACCTTAGTTTTATGCGAGGAATTAAGGGCTACGGGGAGAATGCTGGTAGGTGGAGTTGAAATGCCCATCAGCCATGATTGAATGGCGGAGTGGACTCGATGGGCCGAATGGCCTTACTTCCACTCCTATGTCTTATGGTCTTAGTTCCAGCCTCAGAAAAAGCACACTGTATTTGACCAGGAGGAAAGTATGTCTTGGTGAGGTTGCATGTTACTGCAAAATAAGAGACAGTAAGCTTACCCTCAATAATAAATGGATTTCATCTGTTCAAATCCATTTTATGTAAAATTTGAATTCAATCTGAACTCGGGTCACAAAGATGATATGCTGAGCTAAGGATGGACAATTGGAAAATTAACTGTGACAGCTGTAGGTACAAACTCTAGCTTGCACCCATTATGTATGTTTCTTTATGCTGATTATCAATTGACAAATATTTCTTGGACTTCTGAATTCCTTTACACCTATAACTTGCTCACGTCAGATACTCAGAAATTAAACTCCATCTCATTATCCTGAAGGTCCAATCAGCTGCAACACGATTGTCGGCTTACGCAGCTTGGCAGGATCTTGTTACTAATTAGGAAAGGCCATGCCCCTGGTGTCTCACTCAGTTGCTGAGCAGGCAAACACACTATAAACTTTACAGCATTATTTGGATAGAATTTTTAAAAGAGCCCATAAGAATGAAAAGGTCATAACTGGAATGTTTTCTATCAACTGACATTAATTGAAGCTAGAAGAGGAAAATCGGACGAGGATAATTACCATTCACCTTCCTTTCAAGATATGATCCGGTATCCCAAAAGGGAAGAGCAGGAAAGAGGCTGGAGACATGAGCAACTCCACCCATGAAGGGAGATGCTCAATCACTGGCACAGCACTGTCATTTTTCCAGAGTTCAGTGGGAAACAAAGATCAGAGTGAATCAATCTATATCTGCCAAATGTCTACTATTGTCTCATCGTGATCAAGCGTCTGTTCCAATGATAATAAACTTAAAACAAGTTAGACATTAGGTCACACTGCATCTACAGAGGGAGCAGATAAGCTAACAATTCAGGTCCAGCTGTTCATGAGATAAAACAATTGATTTAATTTTTTTAACAACTTCAAAGCTGAAAAAGATTCATTTTGAAGTTGTTTTTCTTTTAAATGCAAGGCACCATCTATTTATAGAATTAAAATGTTGGCGACTGGTCCACGGAATTTTGCATCTCAGAAGCCTTATTAAAACCATATGTTCCATTAACTAACCATCGACCAATTAATAAGTTAGAAAACATTCTATTTGGTAAGTATTTATGAAAAACCAATGCCAAAGTATTAACCACTACAAACTGAATTTGTGCGCTTTTGAGCAAGAATGACATTCCCTCACTCACCTGCCTACATCGAAAAAAACATTAAGAAATGAGCAACAAAAACTCAAAGTTTAGCAACTCATCTTAAAAATGTTACCATGATTCATGCTGATTTCTGCTCCTTTACCAGATCTGGACGTCTCATGATCCTTCGCAACTTAAAACGTTCCTAAGTGACCTGCTGCCTGTTCCAAGCATACATGCATGAACAACCTCTCTGCTATTTTGATGTTGTAATTTTAAGATACCTTCATCTGTATTTCCTTCGTTCCCACTTTATTCTTTTGGTCTGTGGACTCATAATTTGGGTGTGGCTTTAAGTAGAAGACTCGAGTGAAACAGCCTTTCTCGCCAGGAAATAGTTCCCAGGTTTTGCATTTTGGAGAGGAGAAACCAGAATCCTCAGTACCGGGTAGATCTAAGGAACCAGTGACTCGGTTCGATTGGTTAACTGGCAACCGGTGGGCTGGCCAGGGACAGTGTTCTGCCTGACAACAATCAGTGATTTGTTCCTGTATGATGCCTTCTGAGAGAACATAGCAGGTTTAGACCTTGGAAGTTAAAGGATTCTCTCTCCCCTGATTGTTGAAGTGAAAGAACTGCTCTACTGTTTTGAAAGCAGTGAGCCTGGCACATCCTTTACTATAAACCTGAAATGATATTCAGTCTGCCGAGAAAGTAGACAACGTTGCTAGAGAAAATCTTCTCAAGCCGAGAAGGAAGTACCAAAATGAAAGCCTGAATTTCAGAGATTGACTCTAAATCATCCCAGTGCATCAAAGATCCTTATCCTTTCATTTTTATTAATATTTCATTTTATCACCCGTTCCCCTTTGTGTTGTTTGTGTGTGTGTTACATTTTCTGTCCATTTAATTATAATACTCTGCATAATATAAGGTTAATTGTGTTTTAAAGTTATAAACCTGGTGACTGTAGTTTATTGGGCTCAACCGAGGACTTTGGGTATTTAAAATAAAATCTAATTTCATCTGTGATGCAACTCTGGGTGAAGTGGGGTTGGAATTGACCCGCACTAACCCAGGGTGTTATGACATTAATATCAATTGGAAGCAGACCACTGCATGCATGATTGCATCATGTACACCTATAACAAGAGTTCTCAGCTGGTGCAGTATTTCCATCACATTCATATTATCTGAACATAGCTATCAAGGAAATTTCAAACACGCCCCATACATACTTGCAATATTGAAAATGAAAGGTTGGAATCACACTTGGGAATTTTTTTTTAATTTGAACAAAACACTAAGCTACTTAAATGTAACAATTACTTTTTGATTCAAATTTTTGTTTTATCAAAAAAAAATCAAAGGCAACATATTTTAAGGATTCCTTACCTTTACACATATACAAATATATTTATATATATATATATATATATATGTTTATATGTATATATACACAAAGCAAAATTTTACAAAGTTGTTTTGAAACTATGTACATGGTGAGGCTCTTTTAAAATTATTGCCAGTTTTCCAAGCCACCATATTTCATGCACAATACTATTATTTAATAACTTAATTAAAATAAACACAAATAGATAAACCATGCTTCAAGCAAAGCAATTAGTACTCTACCATTATTTTCTTTTTTGAGAATACTTTGTCACCTCTTCCCCAAAATTTTTACACTCTTCAGCTCATTCTTTTAAATTATCTTTTGCTTATAGACTAAATGAAAATGGTAATTAGTAGTCATTTCTCCCTGAAAACATGAATGATAATTTATCCTGCATCATTAGTTAACAGCGACAGTAAACAATCAAAAAGTCAAATTTAGATAGCTTTCATTTCAAAAATATTTAACATTTTCTGAACTAACGTATGTATTAGGTGCAGCCAAAGAGGATCAAAAGAAAATGAAAATAACCTGGAATTCAGGAAAGCTATATTGGGACTTATTCAGAAGTGAATGTTTTTAAATTACACTGAATCGTTGTGCAGTATTGCCAACATAAATTAGTCAAAGTGTAGTATAACAGTACAACATAAACCACATTTTGGAATGTTGAGCTGTCCACAGACATGCATTCAAATAACAACTTTTAATCTGACTAAATATTGAATATTTGCACTCAATCCACACATTCATCTGGCAACACCGAACATCCTCAGTTAGATGGATCCGACACAGGTAATGACTGTTTGCTCTCCAGCTGGTAAAATGGTCATCCGCCAATAATGTGAATTTGCATAAACTGTATTTTAAGAGATTCAAACAATTACAATTAATACAAAGTTTATCACAAACAGCCTTATTCAGTAATATAAATGAAAAATATTGCAGCTGTTATAAATCTGAAATAAAAACAAAGTGCTGGAACTGCTCAGTAGGTCTGGCAGGATCTATGGAGAGATAAATAGAGTTTTCTTTTAATTTAGAGTACCCAATTCATTTTTTCCAATTAAGGGGCAATTTAGCATGGCCAATCCACCTAGCTTCCACATTTTTGGGTCGTGCGGGCGAAACCCACGCAAACACGGGGAGAATGTGCAAACTCCACACAGACAGTGACCCAGAGCCGGGATCAAACCTGGGACCTCGGCGCCATGAGGCTGCAGTGCTAACCCACTGTGCCACCGTGCTGCCCGTGAGATAAACAGAGTTAACGTCTCAAATTGACTTTGACTCTTCTTTGGGACTGTACTCAGGTGTTGGGTTGTGGGACATGCTGCCATATGGTCTAATTAAGGCTTAGATGCATTGGCGGAGGAATATATTTGAGAAAAAAAAGGAAATGTTGATTGGGTGTAACGAAGCAAAGAGAAGAGGAGGCTCATATGGAGTTTAAACCTGTTGAACCAGCTGGCCTACTTCTGTGCTGTAAATGCTATGCAGGTATGCAATCATTTTACTAGGTTACATAGGACATAACACAAGGCATCCTACTGTGGAGGTTTGAACCAAAGATTAACACTGTTGCTTCACAGCACCAGGGTCCCAGGTTCAATTCCCGGCTTGCGTTACTCTCTATGTAAAGTCTGCATGTTCTCCCGGTGTCTGCATGGGTTTCCTCCGAGTGCTCCGGTTTCCTCCCACCAGGCCTGAAAGACGTGCTGTTAGGTAATTTGGATATTCTGAATTCTCCCTGTGTACCGAAACAGGCAACAGAATGTGGCGACTAGGGGCCTTTCACAGTAACTTCATTGCAGTGTTAATGTAAGCCTACTTGTGACAATAAAGATTATTACATCTATCAGCAGCAAGAAGAAAAATGATTTAATGAAATAAATTATATTTACATGGCAAGTTTTCTGTTTGTATCTGTGTGTATAGTAGTGCCTACAGCCAAACATTATTCAACAATGAAGGATTAGAAATTGTGCTGGTACAACTCCAAATATTTCAAATACATCTCAAGGTGTACCTGTATGCCATCCTGGGATACTTGCCATTGTGCACGGTTTTTGCAGAGTGTAAACGACAAAAAAAAGTACTGCTATTTAAAATTAAACTGATTCTCCGTCAAAGAGAAAGCTATTTCACATCTCAATGCTTTCAAATCATGGCTTTGAAAACTTACTTTTTGGGGGTGAACAAAAATAAATATTTATCTGTCTTTAACGCACACAGGATTGTAACATTAAAGTATAGCTGAAAACAATTCTGATTAACAATTTTGTGTTTCTTTTTAGCTCCTATAAAAATAAATGGTAAGTATGAGAAAAGCAGAATCAGCTCACCAAAATTCATTCATCTATGTTATATTAATGGTTATTAATGTTTCATCTCAACAGTAAATGCTCAGGAGTACATCAGGAAAGCAGGCCGGGAGATAGTCATGAATTCAAAGTTTTTCAGTTATCTGGTCATTTCAACCGTATACCTCATTTCAGCTACTCACAATGTAGGATTCTGTAATCGCATTCCATTGCTCCTTGCTGATGTTTTGGTGGATTTCTGGTACTTTGTCTCACCTGAGGCAGCAACACCTATTAATGTCATTGGATACTTGCTGACTGGGTGCCAAAAGAGGGAAATCCCACTTTTGCCACATGTACCACATGCACATTTTGAATGTTGGATATGTGGCCACTTGTAAAGACCAGGTGCTTAGTATTTAGGGATCAGCATGGAGGGTTCAGAGGCAAAAATGGACTTGGAATTTTTGCAACTGCACTCCAAGTGTAGCTGTGCGCGGATACATTAGTGAAATGCAAAAATATTTAGGCAGAACAAAGTTTTGATATAGCCAATTCTCAACCATCTGTTTATCCAACTGTGCGAAGCCCTTGAGATCTGCCCCATCAGCACTCCATTCCCATACTGGTGCAAAATGTAGATCTGGATCAGTAAAGCACCACCAGGAAAGGCAGAAATCACTGTGTCACAGGTGCACCCTATCGAGTTCTGGGATGCACAGGTCCGGGAAAGCTGGGAGTCATCTCCCCTGGCATTATTTACAGCTAAAGAATCAAAAACAAACTAGAATAGAATTATTTAAAATTTAAAAGTTTGTAGGATTTGTTAAAGGGTGTCTTATAAACTGAATTTCTATTACCATTTTCTTCCTGTTACCTGCGAACTAGGTGAACTTAAGACCTGCTTAAGATAATTTGTCATCTGATACAGCATATGAACAATTAAAGAGCACAAAATGTAAATTTGATTACATACCAATATCTCCTTCTCTGAGCAGGACTAAAAAGGAGCCACACTGCTCTGCACATTTCTCAGAGGCATTAATATGAAGTTTCAGATTTCCTCCACCTACAAACAGCCAGCTGTGGCCAACCTGGAGCTGGTGAGACTAGAACGGAATAGAAGAGGGGCATTAAGATCAGATGGTATAACGTAACATCAATGCAAGCCATGTACATCTTTCTTAAGGGAATCACCTTTAGATGAGTTACTTTAATTCCCTAAAGCAGGCATTTCCGTTAAACAAACACCAAAACTCTAATCCTGCTTTGTTCAAGGGGTTAGTTGAAACTGGTCTTTTATGGTGGTCTTTCTCTGCTGAATTGTTAAAACTTGGAAGCCACAAAGAATTCAGTCCTGTTTGGCTTGTATCCCAACAAATCTACACACAACCTGTATGTAAGCCTTTAGTTCTAACTGGCCTGGAATGTCCTCGTACGGTGTAAATGGCAAGCAGGAATGTACACTGATCTTGCTGCAGGCAACTTATGCTACTTCCTGAGAATCTAGTAGCATACGCGACAACTTAAAAACCAGCATAAAACAGTCTAAGCAATCAGAACCGAGGAAAGATTGTACTTGCATGGCATTCATTGTTTTAAGTATGAAAACTAAATTGAAGGTTTGAAGCTATCAAATCACCCCTTATGTACATTTACAACCTCATTTGTTACAGAAAATGCAATCATGGAAGCGTTTCAATCTTTAATGAGACTTGTTCAGGTGTTGTAAAAATGTAATCCAAGATCAAGAAAAAAAAGTGTACATCTCAGAGGAAAAAAAATGCAAATGCCAGAATTATGAACTGAATTTAGAACTGGTATAAATGCAGTTAAATTCCTGGGCAGGGATTCTTCCCTACCCGGCGGGGCGGGGGGTCCCGGCGGGAACCACTCCGGCGTCAGGCCTCCCCAAATGTGCGGAATTCTCCGTACCTTTAGGGGCTAGGCCCGCGCCAGAGTGGTTCCCTCTCCGCCGACGGGTGCGAACGGCCTTTGGCGCGCCCCGCCAGCCGGGGCCGAAAGGCCTTCGCCGGCTCCGCGCATGCGCCGGAGCGTCAGCGGCTGCATGCGCAGGGAAGGGGGTCTCTTCCACCCCATGGCGGGGGCGGAAGAAAAACAATGCCCCCACGGCACAGGCCCGCCCGCCGATCGGTGGGCCCCGATCGCGGGCCAGGCCACCGTGGGGGCACCCCCCGGGGTCAGATCGTCCCGTGCCCTCCCCAGGACCCCGGAGCCCGCCCGCACCGCCAATCCTGCCGGTACCAGAGGTGGTTTAAACCACGCCGGCGGGAAAGGCCTGTCAGCGGTGGGACATTGGACCATCGCGGGCCGGAGAATCGCCGGGGGGTCCCGCCGACCGGCGTGGCGCAATACAAAGATCACCCTACTCAAGCCCACGTATCTATCCTAGCCCCGTAACCCAGCAACCCCCACTTAACCTTTGAGGGCGCTAAGGGCAATTTAGCGTGGCCAATCCACCTAACCGGCACATCTTTGGACTGTGGGAGGAAACCGGAGCACCCGGAGGAAACCCACACAGACACAGGGAGAACGTGCAGACTCCGCACAGGCAGTGACCCAGCCGGGAATCGAACCTGGGACCCTGGAGCTGTGAAGCGATTGTGCTAACCACTATGCTACCGTGTGCTAAGGGATGAGCAAAGGGCAAATACTGCTGGAAACTGAATATATAGTTTAAAATCTTGTTTTTCAATCTGTTTCCTTATCTTGGTGAAAGTAAAGCTATAAACACAAAGTGAAGGCTACTGAACGTACTATGGGAAAGTGGCCTTCGCAGGAATGTGTGAGCTCTGTCTCAATCTCCACACCCAACCCAGCCCCGTTTCATAATGCTGACGTGTAAAACTTTTATGAAACATCAGCTTCCACAGTGCTTTGTACCTCTATTTCAGTAGTTTTTAAATTGGCTGTGTTTGTTGTGCGTGCACAGTTCGTCTATCACGTCGACAGATTCAAAACATTTCCAAATGAAATCTGCAGATATTACAACAGGCAAGTGAGGAAATCACCTGCTGGTGTCCCCTCCTACCCAAGTGAGAGATTAATAGTGCTTGTCTCTGATACAATAACAGTAAAATCAGATTTCAAAGTTCTCTGGAACCAATACTTTGACTGTCTGTGTCATATGGCACTAAGTCGCTCTGTCTCTCACTGACCCCCCCTCTCTTTTTTCCGTCCCTTGTGCTGTATAACAAAGTGGGATGTTGCCACAGAAAGGCCCAGGCAATATTTATTTTTGTATTAAATAAACATATTTTCATTTAAAGGCCTTCTGGGCACAGAAGCAGTTGGATGCAGCAGTGTGACATGTGCATGCAGAGACAGCCATATGGTGTTGGCAGGAGACAGGTTTTAAATTACATTTCATTATGTAATGCTGATCAGTTTCACTAATTCCGTTACATTGCATTTACTGAAGCACAAACAAAAACAATTGGAATTTTTGTTTTGCTTTCATTAGCAAGAATGCCTCCAGTAATCAGCAATTTCTTTAAAATTAACTTAACTGCATCATCAACAAACCAATACTGCAAGCACCTTCCTTGCATACAAAATTCAAAGACCGAATTCTAAGTCTGGCTAGACAAATGGAATCACAGAATTGTTACAGCACAGAAGGAAACCAGTCAACCCATCCTCTCTTCACTGACTCACTGAATGAGTAACTCAGCTAGGGCCATTCCCCAGCCTTCTCCCCATAATCGTGCACATTCTTCCTTTCAGGTAAAAATATGATTCCCTTTTGAATGCATCTATTGGATCTGCCTCCACCACTCAGGCAGTGCATTCTGGCCCTATACCACCAATTGTGTGAAAAAGGTTCCTCTCAGGTCATCTTTGTTGCTTTTGTCAATTACTTTCAGTGCTAACCAGTGTGCCACCCACTTGTCAATTCCTTTACCATCTGTTCCCCCTCATTTGAGATCCCTTGAAGAGTGGGAACAACTTCCCCATATCTACTCTGTCTAGAACCCTCATGATTTTTTGAATACATTTGAATACCTCTATTAAATCTCCTCTTAGCCTTCTCCAAGAAAAACAGTCCTAACTTCACCAATATACTTTGTAACTGAAGTTCCTCATCCCTGTAAAACATTCTCGTGAATTTTGTCCTCATTCTCTCCAATGCCTTCACATCCTTTCTAAAGTACGGTGCCCAGCTGATATATTGCATCCAGTTCTAAGGCTGAAATAGTGCCTTATACAAGTTCAATGTAACCCCCCAGCCTTGCTCTTGTACTCTATTCTCCTATTAATAAACCTAATATACAGTATATTTATTAACTGCTCTCTCAACCTGTCTTGCACCTTCAATGACTTATGCACATATACACCCAAGTCCCTGATCCTGCAGCCCTTTATTTTACATTGATTTTGGAAGTAAATGGAGAACCAATCACTTCACATTTCTCTGCAGTGAACTTCATCTGGGTATTCCATCAACATGTCTTTGTTCTTTTGAAGTTCTACACTGTCCTCTTCACTTTACAATGCTTTCAAGTTTTGTTTATTCTGCAAATTTTGAAATTGCACATTTTGTTTTAGAGAATAGGATTTTATTTATTAATTTAAAAAAAAACTCTAGTCTGTGGTTAAGGAATTGGAAGAGGCTGAAATATAGAAATAGGAATACACTATTCAGTCCTTCGAGCCCATTCTGCCATTCAGTTAGATTACGGTGGATTTGTACCTCAATTCCATTTATCTAGTTTTCTCCATATCTTGATGCCCGTTACCTAACAATTATTCTCAATCTTGAGCATCGTAGAGCCAATATCACCCCGTGTGGAAAAGCTCTACCCAATTTCATTCCTAAATGGTTGAGCATTAAGTTTGAGATCTTGTCTCCTTGTTCTGTATTCCATTATCAGAGAGAAAACATTTTCAGTATCTAATCTCAAACACCTGGATCAATCACTTGTTGTCTTTCTCATCTCAGAGAAATGCAAGTCAAGTTTGTGCAACCTGTGCTCATAACTTAGCCCTTTCATGTCCCAGAATCATAACTGTTCCAAAGTCAATATATACTTCCAAAACTGAATGTAATACTTCAGATGGGGATCTGCTCAACACACTGTTCAACTGAGATATTGTTTTCTCTTCTGTACAGACTTCTGTACAGAAATATACTCTTCTATATATTTGGGTTGTAGGCTGACATTCCAATAGTCTTTCTGGGTGCATTTTGTCCCCCCCCATTGTTGCTATTTAGAAAATATATTAATTTAACATTTTGGGGTGAAAAGTGAATGATCCCACACTAAGCTCCATATACCAGTTTTTCTCTACCCAGAATCTGTGTATGTTCCTATGTAACTTCCTGCTCCCATCTATATAAATTACTGTGCTTCCTAACATGCTGTCCTCTTCAAACTTGGCTGTAGAACACTAATTGCTCGAAGCTTTGGTACTGATCACTAACCATATCCAACCAGAATGCATTCTCTGTATTCTGATATATTTCTAAAATGCTTCAGTTTTAACTTTGTTATCCCTTGAAATATTCTTTGTACTCTTTTTTTCATCTCTTAATATTTTATAGTTCTGCCAGTGTACTGAATTTCCACTTCATGCAAGCCTTTTCTGATATGGTCTCTTATCTCATCTGTTGGCTTATTGTGCAAGGGGCGCTTTTGTCATTTAGAGACATATACTAGTTTTGTATTGTACCAAATACTTGTTATTTTCCACCTTTGTTCGGAGGTTTACACATTGACAATTACTGCTGTCAATTTATTTATATTCCCTTTGAAGTCTATACAAATCCCATCGACTATGTACTGACCCGCTGAAGAGCACCCTACCTAGGCCCACACTATCCCCGTAACCACACCTAATCTGCATATCTTTGGGCATGAACGGACAATTTTTAGCATAGCAAATCCACTTAATTTGCAAATCTTTGGACTGTGGGAGAAAACCAGCGCACCCAGAGGGAGAATAAAATTCACACAATCACCCAAGGCCGGAATTGAACCCGGGTCCTTGGCGCCGTGAGGCAGCAGTGCCTATGAGGCCGAAGTTTACTTTACTTTTATTAAAAGCCTTGGTTTGTGACTCTCCCTTCACCCTTAATCTATTATGCTTGCTGTTCACAAGACTGACAAAAACATTAATTACTCACACAAAATCATTATTTCGTCTTAGTTGGAGAAGATGAGTAGGCAAAAATGATTTTTGCTCGAATATTATAAATCAAGAATGTTTCAAGTAACTGTTTTACAGGAATAGATAATTGAATTTTTTTCTTCATTTTATGCCACAATGATTCCTTACCAGGAGTTGGAATGGAGAACCACGACTAGGTGCTATTAAACATTTCTTCAGGGATACTTTATTCTCAAAAGGCAACATACTTGAATTGGGAAAAAGTGTTCGAAGAATATGCATCCCATTTATATGTTGCTTTCGCCTGATTATTTTGGAGAAAAGATTATATTTGGTTATTGCTCATATATATATAGGATTATATATCTAATTATTGTTTTATCTGTGCATAATAAAAAATGGTTCAAGTGCTTAGCAAAGAACAAAATTAGTAATAACCGTTTTCAATAATGACCAGTTAGAATTTAGAATTGCAGATGGCATTTAAAGCCAGAGAAAGATATTTTGCACCTCAAAATCATAGCCTCAAGCACTCATTATGTTTTCACTCATGTTTGAAAACCCATAATTTCACAACACTCAAATCTGATTCATACATCTCCCCCCTAGTGTGGTATCAGAGTTCACACTTTGCCCAGTGCTATGATTTGACATACAGGAAATAGGTATTCAACAAAATTAACACTTAAAAATTGAATTGCATGATTTCTGTATATATAGAACATAGAACACTACAGCGCAGTACGGGCCCTTCGGCCCTCGATGTTGCGCCGACCTGTGAAACCATCTGAAGCCTATCTGACCTGAAATATAATTTCCATGTTGGTGAAGTCAGCGATCTAATGCTAAAATTTAATGTCTCGATTAACATGACTTGGGAGCAACTATCCTTGCTAGTATCGTGATGAAGAATGGGGAATTTGCATGCCAATAAAATGCTACGTGGAATGGCCAGGTATTTCAGTGGCTTTCTATTCAACTAATTTCATAGCAAATATTTCTATTCACAGACGGTGTTTTATCTAGCTTCAGTGCCTACTCTTATACTATTTCAATTTTTCTACCTACTTTCCAAAGAAAAAATGACAATAACTGGATTCACTATATTTAATCTCACCAGTAAACAATTAGGTTTGATTCTTCTTCTGGAAACAGATAAGAGTTTTTATTGACTTCGTTTTCAGTGTCACCTTCAATCTCAGCATATACATCCATGGCTTCCTTGTATTCTGAATACAAGCGTTTCAAATCCTCATATGACAATGACACAGTAGATCCACTCTACAGGAAGAGAATGAAAAAAAATCAAAATTTGGTACCTGTAACACATTTACAAATATTATGCAGTTATTAATAGAATACACACACACAGCCAAGTGTAATCAACTGGAATAGGCAATGGCACAAGGGAATCCTAAACTTACTGTACAGTTTCATGTTCGTACAATTTATAACAGTTCGAGATTAAAATTATGGGCAACATAACATAAAACAGTGCAGTTCGCAAAGTATGTGCATACCCGATAATCATGTTCAATTAAGTTTACCAAGTTTTCTATTTAAACAAGCTGCTCAAATTTTTGATACCTGCATCGTCCGATATAAAGAATCATCGTTTTTATGGATACCTTAATAAATACATTTGATTCACCTTTTACTGGTCAATTTTCTCTTTTTTTGGCCAACATTAACTCATTAACTAATAGTGCTAAGGTTGCAATGTACCTTTTATTTTAAGCTATCAAAAGGCTATTTGACCACAAAGATCATGACAGCTGTGCCCAATCTAGTCCTTGTCCACTATAGACTGTGCACTTCTAGGAACCAAGATAGTAATCAAAAACAGAATCCTCACGGATATTCCCCTACCTAACCTATTGTGGAAAATTTTAAACTTTGCACGAGGAGAAAGTGATGTGGTGATGAAACTAGGTGTGCAATGTGAGTAGGATAGAGAATGGGTAACCTAGGCCCACACTGTGATCATTGTAAGTATGAGGTGATATGGTTTGCACTGCCAGATTGCATTTGTTTTTGTATTGTTTTGAGGAGGACTCTATTAGTGGCTTTTCCAGGTAGCTTAGCAGGTATATACAGGGAATTTCAGAGTCATTTCCAGGTTTCAGTAACTGTGACACTAGTTAGCCTGAGCTGCTATATATTTTCCAATAACCATTTTACAGTAAAACTATTTTTACAGAAATTTGAGCATCACAAAATGACTGCAGTTTTCCCTGAAACAGCTTTTTCTATATTTCAGTAAATATTTCTTCAGAAACAAATCTAGCAAGAACACCAATTTTTTAAAAATCCAACAGATAATAAAGATGGTGTACAACTGAAACCAAAATAAAAAGATTAACGTTCCAGCTTAACATAACTCCTCACCTTTATTACAACTGGTTGCACGATTCGATGATTATACTTGGAAATATGTTTCATGTCGCTCACTGTTCCAACAGTGGTTAAGGCAGCACATTCAGTGCAGTTGGGTATTAGCCGCTCACACCCAGAACATTCCCACTCATGAAAAGCTGCAAGAAATAACTTTAATTGTAACAAAACAATGTATGTCATGCTTGTTAAATATGTAGGACCAAGATGTGACTGCACACAAAATAATTGCACTTCACCATCCATCTATATTGTTGATTATCAATCTTCAGCAAAATTTGATGCTTGTTTTATCCTTGTTTTTCCACTCAAGAATCTCAGTGCCTTGGGTATACTTCCTTTCACTGTTCCTTTTCCCTTCATTGAGCAAAATAATTTGTTCATTCTGTTAATCTGTCCTCCTGTAATCATTTGCATTTTTCCTTCTCATTCTCCCTAATTCCTCTTGCAATTATGCCCATATCATTTATTATAAGGAAACCAGAGTCGCCAGTCCAGATCCTTAGAGCACCAGCTGTAAGCTACATCTAGCCAAGCTGAAAACTATCCATTTTCCACCATTCTGTTGTCTCCCAGAATACCAACTATCCTTGCGGCTACATTCTCTTTATCATGACCCATTTTTCTAACAAATTGCTTAAGGTGGCACCTTACCTTCACTTTGCAAAAATAATCAATTTCTATAATATTTCTATAATATCCATTCTGCCTTTATTGAATTACTATGATTGTCAAAAAGATTTCATTTCATGAGTCAAGTATGACCCAACAACACAAATGCATGACAAAAGGAACCCATAAAAATGTTTGACAAATACATGCTTTTCCAAATTTTCAAGATGAACCAACTTAGAATTACCTGACTTATTACTTTCCCCTTTCTTGAATAGACATGTGAACAAGCCATCTTCCAGTTCATCAAGAACAACTCCCATTCCTTTTTTTTTGTGGGGGGGTAATAATTATAGTTGGTGTCTATGATATCACATCCCCATTCTCCTTCAGTGTTTCTGGGATGCATGGCATTTGGACTTAAAGACAGCTTTTCTCTTTTTAGTCTTACCAAATATCATGTGAGGTTGAACACTTATCAACTCTCTTCCAAATCTCCATAACACTATAATATTTGTACTTTTGACTGCCTCTGTAGAAGCGGATACAAAATATTTAAACAACAATGTCATCCCTTTGTCCCCAAAACAAGACAGCCTTCCCTCATCAATACTCATGGCTGAATGGTGGTGCAGTGGCAACATCACGGGGCTAGTGTCCCAGAGACTGTGGTTAATGCCCTGGAAACATGGATTAAAATTCTACCATTGCAATTAGTGGAAATTAAATTCAATTAGTAAAAAAAAAATCAATTATTTAATAAAAAATAAGATTAGAAGCTAGTCTCAGTAATGGTGGGTCAGCACGGTGGCACCGTTGTTAGCATTGCTGCCTCACGGCGCCGAGGTCCCAGGTTCGATCCCGGCTCTGGGTCACTGTCCGTGTGGAGTTTGCATATTCTCCCCGCGTTTGCGTGGGTTTCGTCCCCACAACCCAAAGATGTGCAAGATAGGTGGATTGGCCATGCTAAATTGCCCCTTAATTGGAAAAAATGAATTGGATACTCTGAATATATTTTTTTTAAAGTAGTAATGGTGCAGTGAGACTTTTAACCATTGTAAGGAACAACCTGGTTCACTAAAGTCCTTTAGGGAAGGAAACCCCGTCACCTGTACCAGATTCATAGCAATGTGATTTGACTCTGAACTGCCCTCTGAAATAGCCTAGCAAGCCACTTAGCTGTATCAAACTGCTACAGGCAAGTCAAAAAGCAATACAATCAGATGGACCACCTGCCGTTGACTTAGGCACCAAAAATGATAATGACACGCCCTTACTAACATTTTGCACCTAAATTGGGAGAGCTGTCCCATAGATAAGTCAAGCAACAGCCTTGCATAGCCATAGTCAGCAAATCATATCTTACAATCAATGTCCCAGACACCACAATTACTATACACAGTAGAGGCCGTGGCACAGTGGTATGCAGTCAGGAGGAAGTTCTCCTGCGGAAGCTGAATCTTGATCTTGGACTCCAGGAAGTCTCATGGCAACAGGTCAAATATCTGCAAGGAAACCTATTTGTTGCTATGTAGTGTCCTCCTTCAGCTAAAGCATCAGTAGTTCTCCGTATAGTATTGAAAATCACTCAGAAGAAGCACTGAAGGTGGCAAAGTGATGATGGAACCAACAAGAGGGAAAATCCTATTAGATCTGCTCTTCTCTAATCTACATATCCCAGGTGCATCTGCCCGTGACAATATAGAGAGGAATGATCACCACAGTCATAGTGAATACAAAGTCCTGTCTTCACTAGCATTCTTTACTGGACATATCCTCCATGGTGTTATGTCCATGTGTGTAACAAACAAGACCTGAACTACATTCCAGCTTGGGCTGAAAAGTGGCAAGCAACAGTTGCACCACACCAGTGTTAGGCAACAACCATTTTGAACAAGGGAAAATTTAATCATTTCCCATGACATTATCATCGCTAAATCCCGGGCGAGGGGGGGGAAAGAGAGCACAATTCAGCAGAATATCCACTTACCTGGTTAGTTGCACCTCTAACAACACCAGAAACTTGACAACACACAGGACAATGCAGTCCACTTAATTGGCACCCAATCCACCAACTTAAAAGTTTACTACCGCCATCAACGCACAGTGGCAGCTGGGTGTGCTGCTACATACAAGGTGCACTGCAGCAACTCTGCTCTTCTCAAACCAGTAACCTCTGCTACCTAGGACATATGCACCAGATGCATGGGAACGCGTCCCTCTCTATGCTCTTCTCAAACCAGTAACCCCTGCCACCTAGAAGGACATGTGCGCCAGATGCATGGGAACGCGTCCCTCTCCAAGTTACACAGCATCCTAACGTGGAACTATGCATCTCCACTTTATCAAAATCCTGGAACTCCCTTTCAAATAGTACTCGGTGTACCCATACAAGATGAACTTCAGCAGCTCAAAAGGCCAGCTTCACAAGGACAATTAGAGACGGCAACAAAAGTTAGCATGTCCAGCGATTTCCACATTCCACAGAAGAATAAAAAGTACTAACCATTATTTACTGATTTTACTTATAGTTACGTATAAAAGCTTGTGCCTTTCCATGTATGTTGGTCATTTGTTTTATTCAATAGTCGCTCTACTTCCTTTCTATAACTTTTAGAATTTACAGAGTTATGTCTACTTTCAACATCTATGTTTACTCCATTCTCTTTATTTATCCTTATGCCTTTGATGCACCCCTTTTACAAATAGTTAGAATGTGTTTGAATTGTACTTGAATATCCCTCACCACTAATATTTTGATCAGTTGAGAGTGTGGTTCTGCATGAGAAATAATGAATGCATCAAAGAGAAAGAATGTGCATGGTAAATAAAGGCAAGAGACATACGGAGGGTTTGCAAGTTTGTGTAAATATACTGTAAATAAATCAGAGTGAGAAGTAAATAAAGCAACTATTAACATTTTTTCTGCCCCATGGCAAATCAATCAACATTCAAAAATAAAATTGAGATTGTTTAAAATGTGCTGCAGTGCACTGCAGTAGGATTTTTTGGAATACAATTGTTAAATATTAGCAATGAAAACAGGCAACACCCTTTCACTTGCCACATGTGTGGCAATAAAAAAACCTTCCTGTGGGACATCATTTTTGCTAGTACAGCGAGAACTGGCTCCATTTTAAATTCTTGTTTGCTGACACAATCCTTGACCAATATTTCTGTACAGCCAGATAAGTATTCTGCTAAAAAAGATCAAATGTCATTTTGATATATACTTTGGTTCTATAGAGGATAATATAGGAGAAAACTGTAAAATATACTAGGATGCAGAAAGGAAATAAAGAAAAATTATGAAAGAAAACTGGTGGGCAAAAATCCCTTTTAAAATTTAAGACAAAATGTAGTAATCTTTTTGATTGTTCTCTTTTGGAAAGGTCGAGAATTTTCATCTTGGGAAGGAGGTGGCAGTGAGAAAGGAGACAGAGAATTGAGTCTGGGCACATCACTTGGTTACAATAGTGGGGGTGCAATAAATAGAATGAGGGTCAGTTCAGCAAGCAATCAACCTACAAGATGATTGTATCAGTGGGGAACAAAGGATCTTATCTCAGCTGGGAGTGGGGCCTCAAAATACAAAATCAGAATACCAATGGCATTACTATGGTCTTGCATGGCAGACCATCACCATCTTGGGGTTAGTCCACTAAAAGAGCAGTAATGGGATTTCAATTCACAGTATGTGAAAAATATGACCGTGAAAATAAACACTGTATTGGGCGTGAGGAGGTCATGGAGGCCACCGGATGAAGCACTGAGGCAGTGAGAATGTTGATATTGTAATATGTAAAATTCAAGTAGTCCTCATTCATCAGTCTCATTACAGCCAAATCTTTGCTGCAAAACTACTCAGAAGATTTGGTATGGTAGTACATGTTTATCTAGTTATTATTTTGGGAGCTAATATTACATGACACTGAACATTGGTAAATTACATTGTCACCTACAAGTTTAACATGTATTGCATGGAAAATTCAGTTCCATCAATCAGCTTTTTCTGTATCAGTGGATTCTGCTACTGCATTTCATGCCCTATTAACAATGCAGAAAAATAAAAGGCCTAACCATTGTTAAAATGACTGCCTTAAATGTGCATGCCACTGGACACTAGCTTCCAGTCACTAAAGCAGCCATTTGTCGTCATCCTTATCTCCTACGGCTAAGCCAATTTTGAATGCACCTTATCAATTTATGCGGAGTCTACACGTTCTACCCGTGTCTGTGTGGGTTTCCTCCAGGTGCTCCGGTTTCCTCCCACAAGTCCCGAAAGACGTGCTGTAGTTAATTTGGACATTCTGAATTCTCCCTCACTGTACCCCGAACAGGTGCTGGAATGTGCCAACTAGGGGCTTTTCACAGTAACTTCATTGCAGTGTTAATGTAAGCCTACTTGTGACAATAAAGATTATTGTTATTATCAACTCACTGACAAATGTTGATAGTTACGCCTGTTTTACTCTATCAAAGTCTTTCAATTTTGGACATCTCCATATCACCTCTCAACCTTTTTCTTCCAAGGAAAATAGCGCGGGTTTCTTTACTGTCTTCCTATTATTAAAGCTGCTCAACCCTGTCGCCCCACACCCCTTCTGCACCCTCTCCTGCATTCTATTCTCCTTTCAAACATGAGGCACCTAAGGCTCATCACAATATTGCAACAATGGCACAACCAATTATCTGAATAAGTTAAGCTTTGTGCCTCTTTGCTTTTGTACTCCATGATCCTATTTATAAAATCTTGCAACCAAGACATCATAACCAATACTGAAAAATTGGAGAATTATTTTTAAAATATGATTTAATTGTTTTCATATATTAGACATGAACAGATTCCATCCTCTACACCCTCAAAAAGAAAACAATAAAAATGACAAACAAATAATTGCTTCCAGCACTGGAAATAAAATATAATCGCATCTGAGAATTCAAGCTGCAAATGGAAAAAATAATTTGTGGGAAGCTTTACACCCAAAGGCTGTGTTGATTTACTCTTTTGTCATGTAGAAAATGGTCATCAAATTAAGATCTCTACAGATTATCCCAAAGGAACTTGTTAGCTGCTTAATGCGACTCAACAACTGTTTCAGGCTTAACGTAACCTGCAATTTCCATTTAATGCGAGGCAAAGATTAGTGCCCAAGCACACTAAAGAAAGTAATTCACAAGGAAGATTACATATAAAGAACAGTTGGTTGCAGAAGTTAAAAGATAAACTTTAACAGTTTCAGTTTTCTGAGAAAAGTTAATACGACCAAAAGATATTAATAAACTATAGAAGTAATTTAAGTAATCACCAAAACTATGACCCAATACACCACCCTCATTAAATTGTGGATACAAAGCTAAAAAGAATCCTGTCCAGCTTTCAATTTCCACTTCTACATGAAGATCACCAATACTTTATTCTCATACATTATGCAGAACAGGCTCAAAGGGCTAAGAGGGCGACTCCTGCTCCTATGTTTCAATTGAATAGGATCAATCTTACTCTTTAATATAAGGACTTCATTACGGACTACCGTTCCAAATTTCAAGGTTGGAGACCACCTGCAGCTGTACTGAAAATGGAAAGTAATGAGAAGCACATTGCTGTCTCACTCATGTGTGACTCACTGTTTCAACTGGGTACATCACATTTTTAATTTCCAGATGTCGTGTTGAAACCCTGGGAGACCCAAAGTGGATTGTTATAATAATCAAGGGTGGAAACAATAACTCAGTTTGAGAGCAAAGCTGAAACCAAACCAAGGAGACATTTAACAACAGGTCATGAATTTATTTACAGACTTGTGCCTCACAATTCACTACTAAAATGAAATGCAACTTTAAAAAAATTAAGATTCCACTGTTTCCTGAATTAAATAGAACCAAAGAATTCATACAGTGCAGAAGGAGGCCATTGGGCCCATCGGGTCTGCACAGACCCTCTGAAAGAGCACTCTACCTGGGTCCAATCCACCACCCTATTCACATAACCTCACCGAACCTGTACATTTTTGGACATTGGGAGGAAACTAAAGCACCCGGAGGAAACGCACACAGAAACACGGAGAAATTGCAAATTCCACAGTCAGTCACCCAAGGTCGGAATTGAACCCAGGTCCCCGGCACTGTGAGGCAGCAGTTCTAACCAGTGTATCACTTTTTTTTTTAAATCCCAGAATCCCTACAGTTCTGAAGGCCATTTCGCCAATCGAGTCTGCACCGATTCTCTGAAAGACCCCCTATCTAGGCCCACTCCCCTGCCCTATCCCCATAACCCCACCTAATCTGCACATCTTTTGGACACTAAGGGGCAATTTTTTTTTTTCTGTGTCCAATCCACCTCACCTGCTCATCTTTGGACTGTGGTAGGAAACCGGAGCACCCAGAGGAAACCCACACAGACACAAGTGAATGTGCAAACTCACATTCAATCATCAAAATCGGAACTGAACCCGGGTCCCTGACGCTGTGAAGTAGCAGTGCTAACCATTGTGCCGCCCATTAACATGAAAAGCAAAAGTTCATCATCACTGTCAAGAACATACTACTAATTTTTTTTTTGCTGTTTTATCGACAAATGCAATTGTCACAGATACATAAGAAAGCTTGAATGTTAGCCAGGAGTTTAAGAGGATATGCTCTTCTAATAAAGTCATGGATCTTTTAAATCCACAAGAGGAAATACAAGACGCCTTGGGTTAATGTTTTATTTGACTACTAGAATCTCCAATAATGCAAGTGCTTCTGTAATACACCATCATCTCAGTTGTGATTATGTACTCGGGTTTTGGAGGGGTCTGAAGGTAACAAATCCTCCATGAAGTTGCACATGGAAACTCAAAGGTTCTGATGAAAGGTCATTGACCAGAAATGTTAACTCTTTGCACAGTTGCTGCCAGACCAGCCGTGTATTTGCAGTTTTTATTTAAGTCAAAGGTTACACTGCTTTAGAGGTTGCGCATTTTAGGCCAATTGGTAATGGTCACATATGCATGACTGAAGCCTGTAGCTAAAATTTAAAAACCAGACTGATAGTATCACTACAGTCCAGAAGAAGGCTATTCGGCCTATTGAGTCTGCACCGGCTCTTGGAAAGAGCACCCTACTTAAGCCCAAGCCTCCACCCTATCCCGCAAACTCAGTAACACCATTTTTGAACACTAAGAGGCAATTTAGCATGGTCAATCCACCTAGCTTGCACATCTTTGGACCTTGGGAGGAAACCGGAGCACCCAGAGGAAACCAAGCAGACACAGAAAGAAAGTGCAAACTCCACACAAACAGTCACCCGAGGTCGGAATTGAATCGGACCCGGAAGCTGTGAGGCAGCAGGGCTTACCACTGTGCCACCATGCCATCCAGTACATTAAAAATATACTTCTATGACAACAGCTATGTATGCACAATATGAAAAAGAGAAAGGCAACACACATAGCAGAAGTCCATGATAATTTGTAAGAGGATTGAATTCACAACTGTAATATTACAGAGCAGAGGTCTTGGATGAGAACCATTCAAATATTTAAAAGGTACAAAATATAAGGGGTCAAAATGTTCAATGGTTTGTATTCCAAAGTTATTTAGAGTCATACAGTTTCAGTGGTAAAACAAATTGTATTAAAAGGATTTTGTAAATTAAATGGTTTGATTGGCTAACCATTCTTTAAAAAGTTTAAACTACTACATTCACACCAACTTGGCACTGTTACATTATTTTTAATTCTTTTATAATTTTGTTGCCCATACTCTGTTGTAATTGTTAAGAAAGTGGAACTCAGAGCTGGCATGGCCAAATCTAGGGAGTGAATAACATGGAAGAATTACCTAATCGAATGCTGTTGAAGCAGTTTCCTAGGTTAAAATGATATTGGTTATGCTTAAGTGTAATTTAACAGTTCCATAGAATGTGACAGAGTCTGTGCAGTATGAATTATATTCAAGGCTTATATAATGCATGGCATTTATGGCATCTTTGGACCCTGCAGCCAGGATTCAGATGATTTAGGGAGAAACAGTAATTTAAAAAAATCTAAAACGTGTTCAATAATAGGCAATCAGCAATGGATTGCCACTCCATTACGATTTACCTGCGCTGGGTGAGACTGAAGAAGCAAAGCAGGTCAGGGGTTTTTCAGGTCGGAGGGTGGGGACTCCAGTGTGGATGGGGTACTTAGTTGTCTTAGTTGTCGTGTGGGATTTGGTCTGGGTGTTTAAAATAGTTACTTTGAAGTTAGAAGTGCGTCCCCCCAACTTACTCAGAGTAACGATAAGTGTAAAACTGGGAGAACCATCTGAAGTTAGTAATTTAAATCTCTTTGTCGGATGGTTCCCAGCTCAGTGCAATTGTCCAAGGGATGTTAGCCCTTCTGGACAATAGCCAGTCCAGGTAAAGCCTTGGAAGCAACTTCCAAGAGGGATTCTCGAACATATCTTTGGGGTACCCCTCAAATGCGACACTGGGGAGCCAGGAAGTGATGGACCAATATTTAAAGTATCAAAGTGAAATCTAAGCACAATAACATTTATATTGTAACACTCATTTGTTTCTTTGTCTTCTCCAAATAATGTTATATTTGCAGACACAAGGATTGAAACTTGAAAGCCAACTTATGGCATTGAAAAGTAAGGAAATTATACCAGACTGTTGAGCTTATGATAGAAATGAACATTTGCATATAAACTTTCGAAAAACAGACTTGTAGTTCCACATTCCGCTCCAAGGGATTAAGGTTAAGTTCAGTTAAAATATAAATTCACAGGGCAGCATGGTGGCGCAGTGGTTAGCACTGCAGCCTCACGGCGCCAAGGTCCCAGGTTCGATCCAGCTCTGGGTCACTGTCCGTGTGGAGTTTGCACATTCTCCCGTGTTTGCGTGGGTTTCGCCCCCACAACCCAAAGATGTGCAGGGTAGGTGAATTGGCCATGCTAAATTGCCCCTTAATTGGAAAAAATGAATTGGATTCTCCAAATTTATTTAAAAATATATATAATCACAAAACAGATACCTTAAGTGAATCTGATTCACCATTGGTTACCAAATTAAATGTGATATCATTGATGCCGTTTATTTGAGTTACAGAAAGGGTAATCAGCAGAAAGTCCCCGCTCCACTGGGGGCCATGAAGTTGGAATAGTCATATTCATCTTAGGCCTTTGATAAATACATTCAATATTGAAAGTTCAGTTAAATTGAAAAGGATATATTGCCTGCTCACAGTTCTAAGGATGGGCCGAATCTTGAGCCCTTTGATTGGAAGGTCAAACAGCAAAGAACATAAACTGACAGCCCCAAGTAGTAAACACTCAAGACAAGGGTTAGATTCTCTCTCGGTCATATTGTCTGCAATTTCAGCAGTTGGACTGTTTGCATTTTGAAGCTTGAGCCAGCTGTGGAGCAGCAGGTGGCTGCGGAGCAAACTGCTGCTGCTCTTGCATCAATATCCAAGGTAGGGTTGCATAAGCAACACCAAGACTGTTACGAAAGCGGACGATGGGAAGTGCTGAGCAAAACCAAATATTTTGAAGAGCAGAAATGACCTTCAAAGTCTTGGGAATCACCTCCAAACAATACCAAGCCTGGGGCTGGTTTAGCACACTGGGCTAAATCGCTGGCTTTTAAAGCAGACCAAGCAGGCCAGCAACACAGTTCGATTCCCGTACCAGCCTCCCCGAACAGGCGCCAGAATGTGGCGACTAGGGACTTTTCACAGTAACTTCATTGAAGCCTACTCGTGACAATAAGCGATTTTCATTTCATTTCAAAGCAGTAATAGATCACTGAGAAAAAGTCCAGAGAGCAAAACCCTTTCACTTGGGTGAATCTGCAGCTGTCAAATCTCAGTACGTAAAAGACTTTACAGCCTGTCAAATGAATCTTCACTATCCTTTATGCCATGTTCTGTCAGGTAAATGCCAGGAAACATGTGCACTTATACGTAGTTAAAAACAGAATCCAGAGTTAAAAATAGACTTAGTCGTCTTTTGGAGGTGCAGTGGAAAGTATTGTTCTGTGTGCAGTCCAGGCAGATTGCTCCATACGTTAAAAACATAGGATATACTCTAAATACACAATTTAAATACATAGACATCAGGTGAAGCATATGGAATATAGTGCTACAACTGTAGAAAAGGTGTAGAAAACTGTAGAGAGATCAGTTCAGTCTATAAGAAGGCCATTCGGGAGTCTGGTAACAACGGGGAAGAAGCTGCTTTTGAACCTGTTGGTGTGTTCTCAAAACTTTTGTATATTCTGCCCAACAGCCAACCACTTGCCCAATCAGGTTTTCCATGCTACCAAACGCACTCGAGTAAAATGCAGAAGGTTATGGATTCCAGCAGCTTGCTGCCAGGGGTTTCGTTCTTTTAACCTATCTCAAGCACTGACAGCCACCCTCCCTGGTATAACGTAAAATTCCTCTCCAAAGGTGAGAAATTTATAATTATCTAGTTTACTTTAGAGTTTTACAAATGTGCTAACTTGAAATATACTTCCAGGGTTTTATGTTTGTTATTCTTCTTTCTTTTCATGGAATCCTTACAGTGCAGGAGGCCATTTGGCCCATCGAGTCTGCACCGACCCTCTGAACGAGCACCCTACCTAGGCCCAATCCCCTATCCTGTCCCCGTAAATCCACCTAGAGGCAATTTAGCATGGCCAATCCACCTAATCTGCACATCGTTGGACTGTGGGAGGAAACTCACACAGACACGGGAAGGCTCCCTACAGTCACCCGAGGTTGGAATCGAAGCTCGGTCCCCGGCGCTGTGAGGCAGCAGTGTTAACCACTGTGCCGCTTTTGACAGAAAGTTGAAAAGTACAGCGAGCCCTATATTTGCATCAGGTCAAGACTGAGCATGTATGTTTTTCTAAGCATGTTTCAGTTCTATAATGCCTCTTCCATGTTAGAATTGCAAAGTGTTCCCACAAGTATAAATGTTTTAATGCAGATTCCATATTATTAAAGATCCTAACTAGCTTGAATCTAAACATTATGTGTCCATACAAAATTCATAGGCTTGGATTTTCTCGCCCCTAACCCTACAGCATGTCTTCAGGCAGTGGAGGCAGCTCACCATTGGCTGCCAGTGGGGTCTTTTGGACCCACTAAGGTCTATGGTGTTTTGTGTGGCTCTCCCAGGAAACCTGTCACGGGGTGTCACTTACGGTGTGGGAAGGGCTGGAACATTTTACCGGTACGGTAGCGCAGTTTCTTCACAGCTCCAGGGTCCCAGGTTTGATTCCCGGCTTGAGTCACTGTCTGTGCGGAGTCTGCACATTCTCCATGTGTCTGTGTGGGTTTGCTCCGGGTGCTCTGGTTTCCTCCCACAGTCCAAAGATGTGCAGGTTAGCTGGATTGGCCATGCTAAATTGCCCTTAGGTTAGGTGGGTTTACTGGGTTACGGGGATGGGGTGGAGGTGTGGGTGTTCTTTGCAAGAGCCGGTGCAGACTCGATGGGCCGAATGGCCTCCTTCTGCACTGTAAATTCTATGATTCCGCGCACAAGCTCAGTGCGATCTTTAACAAAGTTTCAATTATCACCTTACCTTCAAGATTGTACTTTTTGGCAATTGGTAGACAAAAAAGACGAATGTGACTAATTAGTGGACTCCTCCAGCTTAGCTCTTCTGTGACTGCACTCTGGCAACGGGATCTGCCATAGGGGATCATGAAGGAGTAGGCTGCCATTATAAGGAGCCCCAGGGCAACCACCATCTGTCAGGGGAAAATAAACAAGACAGATAATTAAATGACAACAAAATCTAAAAGATAAAAGTTTGTTAATTTGAGCAAATTAACAAGACGATACTGTTTGTGAACAGTTATTGAATTTATAACCTGAAATAAATCCATAATAGACAAGATTAGGTACTGCACTGTAATCATGGATGCTTAAAAACTGTAAACACGCACCAAGCATATTCATAAACATTGCAAATCTTGCTGCATGCCAATGACACATTCACTACATTTTTCACCTCAAAAACAATCTAACTTTTGAACTAGAAAACATGTTGGGTTTTTGAGATGCACCACTAGTGCACTGAGACACTAACTACAAAGTGGCAGCATCATAGAATTTACAGTGCAGGAGGCCATTCGGCCCATTGAGTCTGCACCGGCTCTTGGAAAGAGCACCTTACTTAAGCCCACACCTCCGCCCTATACCCGTAAACCAGTAACCCCAACTCACCTTTTTGGACACTAAGGGTAATTAATCATGGCCAGTCCATATAACCTGCACATCTTTGGACTGTGGGAGGAAGCCGGAGCACCCGGAGGAAACCCATGAAGACACGGGGAGAACGTGCAGACCCAAGCTGTTCCTAACAGCACTGTGGGTATGCCTAGACCACATGGACAGCAGCAGTTCAGCCAGTGGATCACCCCCACCTCCTCAAGGGCAATAAGGATGGGCAATAAATGCTGGCCTAGGCAGTGATGCCCACCACCTGCAAAATAACTTTAAAAAAGCGGATAAGAGAAATCGATTACAAATTCATTTTTTAAGAAGAATATTTGTCAGGCTTGAAAGTTCTCACAAAAAGCCACGGCATCCATTATAGAGCCAAAATGAGGGGTGTGGTTGCTTTTTTCTGACGTGAGAGAAACGGTGATAAAGAGAGAAAGATGAAAACAATCTCAAGGTAAAACATTTTTTATCTGTTTTGAACGGTCTTATTTATAAAATGCCAATATTCAGTTAACCAAATAAACTTTCAAACCAACTTTCCGAAACGGAACTGGGCAGTGTTTTTTTAAAAATAAATTACCACAAAGTCAGCTATTTTCAAAAAGAAACTGATTTTCAAGTAAGCATCCTAGGCCTTTTTTATATTCTTTCATGGGATGTGGGCATCACTGGCTGGACGATTTATTGCCCATTCCTCAGAGTTGCAGAAGGCGTTTAAGAGTCAGCAAGGCCAGCATTTGTTGCCTTTCCTTAATTGCCCTTGAGTTGAGTAACTAGTTAGGCCATTCAAAGGATAGTTGTCAATCCCATGAGTCACATGTAAGCCAGACCAGGTACAGGTGGCAGATTTCCTTCCCTAAAGAACATTAGTGAACTAGATGGGTTTTTACAACAATCGACAATAGTGTTGTGGTCATAATTAGACTTCAATTCCAGACTTTCTTTTATTGAATTCAAATTTCACAATCTGCCGTGGTGGGATTCAAACCCCAGAGCATTAGACTGGGCCTCTAGATTACTAGTCCTGTGTCACTATCACTATGCAATCACCTCCCTTGTTGGGTATTAGAAACCTGAACAGTTTCCAGCCATCTTGCACACAAACCAGTACCTACACAGTCACCGGGGGGCAATAGTGATCAAATGTGATCCCCAATTTGAAACATTATTAGAATATATTGCCTCCCCACCTTCCTACACAACATTTTGTGTGCTCTCCAATTACCCATCAGGAAAACAAATATTCATTACTATGCTGCACTGTTTACATTACTATGTCTAAAAGCAAAATGAAACTAAATCTTTAAATGTCACAAATGCTGGAATCTATCACCAAGGAAGAAATAGTGAGGCATCTGGATAGAAATTGTCCCATTGGGCAGACGCAGCATGGGCTCATAAAGGGCAGGTCGTACCTAACTAATTTAGTGGAATTTTTTGAGGACATTACCAGTGCAGTCGATAACGGGGAGCCAATGGGTGTGGTATATCTGGATTTCCAGAAAGCCTTTGACAAGGTGCCACACAAAAGGTTGCTGCATCAGATAAAGAAGCATGGCATTAAGGGTAAAGTAGTAGCATGGATAGAGGATTGGTTAATTAATAGAAAGCAAAGAGTGGGGTTAATGGGTGTTTCTCTGGTTGGCAATCAGTAGCTAGTGGTGTTCCTCAGGGATCCGTGTTGGGCCCACAATTGTTCACAATTTACATAGATGATTTGGAGTTGGGGACCAAGGGCAATGTGTCCAACTTTGCAGACGACACTAAGATGAGTGGTAAAGCGAAAAATGCAGAGGATACTGGAAGTCTGCAGAGGGATTTGGATAGGTTAAGTGAATGGGCTAGGGTCTGGCAGATGGAATACAATGTTGACAAATGTGAGGTGATCCATTTTGGTAGGAATAACAGCAAACGGGATTATTATTTAAATAATAAAATATTAAAGCATGCTGCTGTGCAGAGAGACCTGGGTGTGCTCGTGCATGAGTCACAGAAAGTTGGTTTACAGGTGCAACAGGTGATTAAGAAGGCGAATGGAATTTTGTCCTTCATTGCTAGAGGGATGGAGTTTAAGTCTAGGGAGGTTATGCTGCAATTGTATACAGTGTTAGTGAGGCCACACCTGGAGTATTGTGTTCAGATTTGGTCTCCTTACTTGAGAAAGGACGTACTGGCACTTGAGGGTGTGCAGAGGAGATTCACTAGGTTAATCCTAGAGCTGAGGGGGTTGGATTACGAGGAGAGGTTGAGTAGACTGGGACTGTACTCGTTGGAATTTAGAAGGATGAGGGGGGGATCTTATAGAAACATAAAATTATGAAGGAATAGATAGGATAGATGCGGGCAGGTTGTTTCCACTGGCGGGTGAAAGCAGAACCAGGGGGCATAGCCTCAAAATAAGGGGAAGTAGATTTAGGACTGAGTTTAGGAGGAACTTCTTCACCCAAAGGGTTGTGAATCTATGGAATTCCTTGCCCAGTGAAGCAGTTGAGGCTCCTTCATTCAATGTTTTTAAGGTAAAGATAGATCGTTTTTTGAAGAATAAAGGGATTAAGGGTTATGGTGTTCAGGCCAGAAAGTGGAGCTGAGTCCACAAAAGATCAGCCATGATCTCATTGAATGGTGGAGCAGGCTCGAGGGGCCAGATGGCCTACTCCTGCTCCTAGTTCTTATGTTCTAAATCAACAGGATACCACTTCAAAGTCTATCTACTCCTTACAATCATTTACCTACTCCCTATTCATTTGACACTGATAGTAGATGTCTTTTGACCTTTAATATTTCTCCTCTTCAAGCAATTATCTTAGCCTTATGGTCTGTTCAAATCACTGTTTGCGGCAGAAAATTCCACATTTCAACCACTCTCTTGTGTAATTTTATTTGGCTCATCTCTTGGAATTCTTTGTGAGATTACTGGTCTAAATGTTACAGCCAGCAGTAACTCATCATTCGCTGCAGTGACAGATGCTCATGGGCTTTTAACCACAGAGTGTAATTGTGTGTCTAATCCAATGTTGTGCCCTCTACAGGGATCTACAAGCAGGCCAAGCCAACAGCGAGGACCTTCCACTAAATTGAAGATCCTCACTTGGGCAGGGTCGAAAACAGGAAGCAAAAACCTAGCTTTTCTATGCACTGAAAATGAAATAAAGGCTGGGAAAGAAAGTAAGATGGAACTGAATTGAATTAAAAGAAGCACAGTAAAAAAAATATACTTCTGAAATCACCAAATCCAATTACATTCTGAAAGAATGAGAATGAAATTATTGTTTTCAGGCCAGAGCGGTTATTTGGCAGTAATTATCATTTAGTACACTTAAAATGCTAAATGCACTTGCTTCTTAATTCGTCAGCCCTATTTTTTAACTATATTTCATTAACAAATACTGCATTTGCTTGCTATTTGCTATTTTAAAGCTACTCTACAGCAATGACTGTTCCAGCATAACTCAAGGCAGGATTTTTCAAACTGCGGGTCACAAGCCACAGGTGGTTCACGGCATTCCCGATTGCAGGAAAAGCACCCAACAGCTGCGACCAGCTTTTAAGCGTGCCAGTCACAACCGGCCTTTAAATGCGAATGATGCAATCTTCCCGCCAGAAGCGGTGGCAGAGAGCAGGTCACATGCCCTGTACATCTGTGCTTTTGGTGCGAAATCACGGAGGAGAGATTTCTCCATTTTCCAGCTGCAAGCAAACAGGGCAACAGAACTGAAGATGGATCATTTCCCCTGGATGCTAAGGAGGGCTTTGCTGGGTTGAACGGGCAGGGTACACCATTGTCGTTTCCAATGTCTAGATCAATGTAAGGTGATCGATCCAGATTTATTCCTTTTCAACAATGGCGTTCAGAAAACTGGGTGACTTTTAAGACTGGTACAAACATTTGTGATCAAATTACAATAATGAACCAATTTCATCATCTCATCAACCCTTCCATTCCATCCATCCCATGACACCATCTAATGCAATTGTCTCCCTCCCACAGGAATATAGGAGTCGGCCTTTCATCCCCATGAGCCTGCTCTGGCATTCAACTAATCTCCTACCACACACCACCTTCCCGCACTATCCTTGTATCCCTTGATGTTAATGATATCTATAAATCTACGAACTCTGCTCTGAACATATTCAATTACTGAGCCGCCCATGCCATCTCCTCCTTCCCAAGCACCCCCCCATTCCGTCCCCTCTCTGCTAAAGAACGTAGAGCATAGAACATTACAGCGCAGTACAGGACCTTCGGCCCTCGATGTTGCGCCGACCTGTGAAACCACTCTAAAGCCCATCTACACTATTCCCTTATCATCCATATGTTTATCCAATGACCATTTAAATGCCCTTAATGTTGGCGAGTCCACTACTGTTGTAGGCAGGGCATTCCACACCCTTACTACTCTCTGAGTAAAGAACCTACCTCTGACATCTGTCCTATATCTATCTCCCCTCAATTTAAAGCTATGGTGCCTCATCATCCGAGGAAAAAGGCTCTCATTGTCCACGCTATCTAATCCTCTGATCATCTTTTATGCCTCAATGAAGTCACCTCTTAACCTTCTTCTCTCTAATGAAAACAGCCTCAAGTCCCTCAGCCTTTCCTCATAAGATCTTCCCTCCATACCAGGCAACATCCTGGTAAATCTCCTCTGCACCCTTTTCAATGCTTCCACATCCTTCCTATAATGCGGTGACCAGAACAGCACGCAATACTCCAAATGCGGCCGCACCAGAGTTTTGTATAGCTGCAACATTTAACTCATGTCTCCGAAACTCAATCCCTCTACCAATAAAAGCGAACACCCCTTGCGCTTTCTGAACAACCCTATCAACCTGGGTGGAAACTTTCAGGGATCTATGTACATGGACACCGAGATCTCTCTGCTCATCCACACTACCAAGAATCTTACCATTAGCCCAGTACTCTATCTTCCTGTTACTCCTTCCAAAATTAATCACCTCACACTTTTCTGCATTAAACTCCATTTGCCACCTGTCAGCCCAGCTCTGCAGCTTATCTATGTCCCTCTCTAACCTGCAACATCCTTCCGCACTGTCCACAACTCCACCGACCTTAGTGTCATCTGCAAATTTACTCACCCATCCATCTACGCCCTCCTCCAGGTCATTTATAAAAATGACAAACAGCAGTGGCCCCAAAACAGATCCTTGTGGTACACCACTAGTAACTGAATTCCAAGCTGAACATTTCCCATCAACCACAAACCTCCGTTTTCTTACAGCGAGCCAATTTCTGATCCAAACTGCTAAATCATCCTGAATCCCATGCCTCCGTATTTTCTGCAATAGCCTACCGTGGGGAACCTTATCAAAAGCTTTATTGAAATCCATACACCACATCAACTGCTTTACTCTCTTCCACCTGTTTGGTCACCTTCTCAAAGAACTCAATAAGGTTTGTGATGCATGACTTACCCTTTGCAAAACCGTGTTGACTATCCCTAATCAAACTATTCCTTTATATATGATTATAAATCCTATCTCTTATAAACCTTTCCAAGACTTTATCCACAACAGAAGTAAGGCTCACTGGTCTATAGTTATCGGGGTTGTCTCTACTCCCCTTCTTGAACAAGGGGACAACATTTGCTATCCTCCAGTCTTCTGGCACTATTCCTGTAGACAATGACGACATAAAGATCAAAGCCAAAGGCTCAGCAATCTCCTCCCTAGTTTCCCAAAGAATCCTAGGATAAATCCCATCCGGCCCAGGGGACTTATCTATTTTCACACTTTCCAGAATTGCTAACACCTCCTCCTTTTGAATCTCAAGCCCTTCTAGTATAGTAGCCTGTAACTCAGTATTCTCCTCGACAACGTTGTCTTTTTCCTGCGTGAATACTGACGAAAAATATTCATTTAGTATCTCTCCCATCTCCTCAGACTCCACGCACAACTTCCCACTATTGTCCTTGACTGGCCCTACTCTTACCCTCGTCAATCTTTTATTCCTGACATACCTACAGAAAGCTTTAGGGTTATCCTTGATCCTACCTGCCAAGGACTTCTCATGTCCCCTCCTGGCTCTTCTGAGATCTCTTTAGGACCTTCCTAGCTAACTTGTAACTCCCGATCGTCCTAACTGAACCTTCACGTCTCATCTTTACATAAGCCTCCTTCTTCCTCTTGACAAGTGATTCAACTACTTTAGTAAACCATGGTTCCCTCGCTTGACCACTTCCTCCCTGCCTGACAGGTACATACTTATCAAGGACACATAGTAGCTGTTCCTTGAATGAGCTCCACATTTCAATTGTGCCCATCCCCTGCAGTTTCCTTCCCATCTTATGCATCCCAAGTCTTGCCTCATCGCATCATAATTACCTTTCCCCAGGTTGTAACTCCTGCCCTGTGGTCCCAACCCATGCTGCAAGTTCACCCACCTTATTCCGGATGCTCCTGGCATTGAAGTACACACTTTAAACCACCTTCCCGTCTGCCTGCCTGTATACTGGAGCTACAATTCAGGTTCCCAACTCCCTGCTGAATTAGTTTAAACCCTCCCGAAGAGCATTAGCAAATTCCCCCCCCAGGATATTGGTACCCCTCTGGTCCAGGTGTAGACCATCCTGTTTGTAGAGGTCCCACCTACCCCAGAATGAGCCCCAATTATCCAGGTATCTGAAACCCTCCCTCCTGCACCATCCCTGTAGCCACGTGTTCAACTGCTCTCGCTCCCTATTCCTCGTCTCGCTAGCACGTGACACGGGTAACAACCCAGAGATAATAACTGTGTTTGTTCTAGCTCTAAGTTTCCACCCTAGCTCCCTGAATTCCTGCCTTACATCCCTATCCCTTTTCCTGCCTATGTCATTGGTGCTTATGTGGACCACGACTTGGGGCTGCTCCCCATCCCCCTTAAGGATCCCGAAAACAAGACCCGAGGCATCACGTACCCTGGAACCTGGGTGGCAACACACCAACCGCATTCCCACAGAATCTCCTGTCTATCCCTCTAACTATGGAGTCTCCAATGACTAATGCTCTACTCCTCTCCCCCCTTCCCTTCTGAGCAACAGGGACAGACTCTGTGCCAGAGATCTGTACCCCATGGCTTACCCCTGGTAAGTCATCCCCCCACCAGTATCCAAAGCGGTATACTTGTTACTAAGGGGAACGGCCACAGAGGATCCCTGTACTGACTGCTTCCTCCCAGCCCCTCTCACCGTCACCCATCTATCTTCATTCTTCGGAGTAACTACATCCCTGAAGCTTCATCTATGACCACCTATGCCTCCCGAATGAACAATTATCAATCAATACTTCGAAACTCGGTTTCATATTAATACAAACTATTGAATGTCCTTATGGGTGGCATGGTAGCACAGTGGTTAGCACTGTTGTTGCACAGCTCCAGGGTCTCAGGTTAGATTCCTGCTTGGTTCACTGTCTGTGCAGAGTCTGCATTTCTCCCTGTGTCGGCGTGGGTTTCCTCCGGGTGCGCCAGTTTCCTCCCACAGATGTGCAGCTTAGGTGGATTGGCCATGCGAAATTGCCCTTAGTGTCCAAATAAAAAGGTTAGGTGGGGTTACTGGGATACGGTGGAGGTGTGGGCATAAGTAGAGTGCTCTCTCCGAGGGCCGGTGCAGACTCGATGGGCCCAATGGCCTCCTTCTGCACTGTAAATTCAATGATAATCTTTTTCTTATATATTTAGAGTACACAATTCATTTTTTCCAATGAAGGGGGTAATTAAGCGTGGCCAATCCACCTAGCCTGCACAACTTTGGGTTGTGGGGGTAAAACCTACACAAACGGGGAGAATGTACAAACCACACGGACAGTGACCCAGAGCCGGGATCGACCTGGGACCTTGGCGTTGTGGGCAGCACTGTTACCCACTGCGCCACCATGCTGCCCCCTCTCTGATAATCTATGAAAAAAAATTTCCAAGTATTAATCTTATTGAAAATCAAAATAGATCTGCCAGAAGAAAATCTTAAAGCTTTTAGAACCAATACAAACATTTTAAGAAGTATTACCACTCTGCATTCACATGTTATGAAAGTGTGAAATGCACAAGTTCCAACAAGTTGATGAAGGATGGCACCCAAATTGAAGACTGATACATTGGAAACATTTATCATCACATGATCAGGGAACATTTATCAAGTGATCATATTAATTATGTTTCACAGAGAAGGAAATGAGTACATATCATGGTTATGTGGCATCTGAAGGCTTGGCTCTTCTTTCACAACAATGCACACAGGAGCCATGTTTTTGTTGCGTTCATGCCTTTTCTATTAATTGGCTATCTAAAAGTACAGATGATGTTCTAACTGCAACCTAACCATTATTATTTTACTATTGTTCTTGGTGGTACAGTCATTGAGTCTTACAGCACAGAAAGAGGCTTTTCATCCCATCTTGTCTGCGTCGTTTGATCACTGGATGCTGGCCTTTTTCAAATAGCTTTATCTACTTACAAATATGCTTTCAGGAAATTAGACAATGCATAATTTCTCTCTGTTCAGCCACATCCTTGAGCATTTTTCTATTCCATTTAATGTAATTCCTTTTAATTATTACCAAGGCTAAATACTATCTTGTCAGCTAGTTTCACAAGCCTACCTTGTGCCCTCCTGATGTCTTTTACAATCATGTGGCCAGATCTCCTATTTTTGTGTTGTCAGCAAATCTCAGATGACCAAATGTAAATCAAATATATCATACACAGTCACATATAGTGGCCTCCATTAGGTACCTTACACTTCATCCAGCCCCTCCCCAATTCAACACCTACTGCATTGCATTTATCCAGTCAGCTCTTCAAAAAACTAATTTGCTGCATGACTCTGATGACCAGACAGCCATTTCGAAATATTGACTGGCTGCCCCAGAGTTACCCCGTTTAGTGTACACTCGAGTGTTACATCAGCAAGCTTTCAGTCCTCCAGCACTATTTTAAAATCTAGGAAGGATTTAAAGATTGTGGTCAGATCCTCTGCTATGCATCTTTTCCTAACCTGTTGAAAATCCATCGACCGAATCAGGTGCGAGGGAAAATGCACTTAGTAACTTGGTGACACTTCCCCTTGGGTCAACCAAGTCCCGAGAGAGATCAGTTGCTCATGGCTGCAAAGTCAGGAAACAGTAAGTCGGGGAAACAGAGCGGCCCCTGCAGCCAGTGACCCACCCAGCGGGTTACTTTGCACCAACTTCCTATTTTTGGATGAATTGCTCAATGTGGGGGCAGGTCCGGGACAGACTGAGTCAGCAGCAAAGAGGAAATGAGAAGCAAAACCAGAAATCCCAGACCAGGGGGGAAACTGCGTGAACTGTCGTGGACGGCCTGCGAATCCCGGGCCTCTCTGCCTAAGGCCCCGGGTTGCTGGCACCGACCGGGACCGATGATGCCCGACTGACTGGCCGGGCACCAACCCCTTCTCCCTCACCTTAGCCGCCGTCAGGAGCCGCGGGTGTCTGACCGCTTCCCTCTGGGGTTCGTTGGTCTCCAGGATTTGGGCGATGAACCTCTCGATGTCGCGCTCGGACATGCCATAGCGCTCCCCGGACTGCCGCAGCACCTCCACGCTGTCGGCCAGCTTCTCATAGATACACGGCTCACTGAGGGCGGCCCCCATCATCCGCCATCACTGGAGCCCACGGAGGGAACCGCGCCTGCGCTACCGGGCATCATCACTGCGCCTGCGCTGCCTGACATCACCACTGCGCCTGCGCTGCCGGGCATCATCACTGCGCCTGCGCTGCCGGGCATCATCACTGCGCCTGCGCTGCCGGGCATCATCACTGCGCCTGCGCTGCCTTGTATTATGTCAGGGTACATAAGATTCAGAACGGCCGAGGGCAGCTAGGCTGTCAGGATAATGGCGTTCGCAGCCATGGCCATGGTTTCAGGGGGTAATAGAATGAATCATAGAATTTCAGTGCTGAAGGACGCCATCCGGCCCATCGAGCCCATCGAATCCACACTGGCCCTTGGAAAGAGCACCCTACCGAAGCCCACACCTCCACCCTATCCCTGTAACCCCGCTTAATCTTTTTGGACACGAAGGGAAATTTAGCATGGCCAATCCACCTAACCTGCACGTCTTTGGACTGTGGGAGGAAACCGGAGCACCCGGAGAAAACCCACGCAGATACCGGAGAACGTGCAGACTCCGCACAGACAGTGACCCAAGGCAGGAATCGAACCTGGGATGCTGGAGCTGTGAAGCAACTGTGCTAACCACTATGCTACCATGCTGCACCCATGTCGCCATCAAGGAACTCTCAGAGTAGCTGGTGACATTCATCAACAGAAAGGGGCTTCTACTTGCACAATGTTCTGGTGGTCTGTGATCAGAGAAAGCAAATAATGCAGATTTGTGGACAATATCCAGTCAGCAGTCACAATGCCTATGTGCTGCACCTGTTTGAGCCAAGACATGGATGGATACTCAGTGACATGAGATAGCCTCTTCAGACCTAGCTGATAATGCCCATCAGAAACCGTTGCAGTGAGGCAGAAGAGAGGGATATTGCTAGTCACGGCACATTGAGGGTCATAATAGAGCAAACTATTGGTCTTCTGAATATGTGCTTCCATTCTGGCGTGTCCTGCAGCATGTCCCAGTGAGAGTGTCCCAGATAGTCATGGCGTGCTATGCATTACATGTTGCTATGTAGACAGGGTAGAACATCAGCCCAGCGGAAGAGGCACAAACCTAATCTAATCAAGAGAACATGAATGTTAAGATTGCAATTGAAAGGGGACCACAGCATCTGCAGTTGCCAATGCCATATCTCGAGGTGGATGCAATGGAGGCAAGGGAACACCTCATCCTGACCAACTCCCAAAGACTTCATCAGCAATAAGGGTCATGCATTCACCAGCCTTACTGTATGGCCATGGAATGCACATGCTTGTAATAAAAGCCTCACATCATTCCATTGCCATAGGACTTAGGAGCAGGAATAGACCATTTGATCCTTCAAGTCTGCTGCACCATTGGACAACATCATGGTTGATTTGGCTGTGGTCTCAACTTCATGTTCCTGTCTGTCCCTCATAATCTTTGACTTCCTTGACCATATCTCTAACTCTGCCTTTAATAAATTCAATGAACCAGCCTCCACTGTTTTCTGGGGAAGAGAATTCCACACACTGCCAACGCTCAGAGAAAGAAAATGCCCTCATCTCTATCTTAAAAGGGAAACATTTTATTTTTAAACTGTCCCTTAGTTCTCGTCTCCCCATTGCATTGATGCCCACATCACAATTGACGAGAAAACTATCAATGTCCCTTTTCCGCCTGATTACATACCAATTAAAGTCTAACAGCAGTTTAATGCAGCACCGTTAGTGGTTAGCACTATAGCTTCACAGCACCAGGGTCTCCGGTTGAATTCCCTGCTTGGGACACTGCGCGGAGTCTGCACCTTCTCCCCGTGTCTGTGTGAGTTTCCTCTGGGTGTTCCGGTTTCCTCCCACAAGTCCCGAAAGACGTGCTATTGGGTAATTTGGACATTCTGAATTCTCCCTCTGTGCATCCGAACAGGCGCCGGAATGTCGTGATTGGGGGCTTTTCACAGTAACTTCATTGCAGTGCAAGCCTACTTGTGACAATAAAGATTATTATTAATGTGAGATTAATGCACTTCCCAGATCCACACTGATATAAGCACCAATGCAACCCCGTTGTGTGTCAACGTGGCATTTTTGAAACATTTCCAGTACTGCATGTGTGCATCCCCAGAACCTGCAGATGTGGTGGGGGCAGGCTGTTGTTCTCCTTATCCTGTAGCCTTTGATGAGCATGACAGGCAGCCACAGGCCAGGATGGATAAGGGAAACTAATGGTCTGCTATGTCAGTGCAAGAGCCTTTTATATGGCTCCTGCTACTGAAGGAGTTTGAGTGGCTGTGGAGATCCTGACAGAACTTGGAGTGCCTTGAGAAGAACCCTCAAGTGTGTCAGACTTCAGCTTTACTGACCTCTCAGTGTGAGATATGTTGGGAACCCTGCTGATGTTACCTGCGAGAGTGTCTGAAAACCCCAAAGGATAAGTCCAAAGATGTGCAGGTGGAAAAAACAATGCTAAAATTGCTCTTTAGTGTCCAGGGATGTTAGGTGAAATTACAGGACTAGGGCCTGGGTGGATGCTCTTTCAGGGTCGTGCAAACTCAATGGGCAGAATGCCTCCTACACTGTAGGGATTCTATGATGACCTGAGATAATGGTTCTTAGTGGTGCATATTTGTTTGGAATCAATGTGAGGGACCATGTATAACCCAGTGAGAAACCAGTCCAGTTGTGTAAACAATTAATAAAGAATATTTATTAAAATAAAAGAAGAGAAAAAACACCCAACAAAAGACTAATATACACTATGACACTGAAGTATATGAAAAAGTAAACACCCCGATTTATCTGGAGTTACCTTTTCCCCAAAATATGCCCACGTTCCCTAAACCCAATTGAGAACACCACTTTTCTAAACAACATCCAATTTTAGTAACTCTATAGGTTAAATCCTAGTTAATAGTTATCACACCATACTGCTTAGGTGATCAAGTCTGGGGAACGTCTCTTCCTGGTTCAACGAAGGCACGAAACTGCATCTTTTGGAGGAGAATATCTGCAATCTGCTGTGGCTCTACATTTTAACTGGAACAGGCCTCCATGGCTCGGATTACAGATGGAACTCGCATGTTTGGCCCTTCGATGGGAACGAGCCTGCTTCCCCAATTAATGGCCCATCGTTATCTTGTTAAATCTCTCTAATATTTCCCTCTGTGGATTCTGCTGCCTACCTCATTCAAATGCCTTACGTTTAGAAGTTATCATTTGTATAGCCCCACTGATCTCTGGTGAACAATGTTTCTAATGTGGCCATTTGCACCTCAATGTCTCTAGACTCCTGCTAATCTTGTTACTGGGCAAATTGCATCTTATTATTCCTTTATGCCTGCTAGTCTTGTTACTTGTCTGCTATTTTATTTTCATCCCAAATTCACTATTAATCTCATTAACTTTCCACATTCTTAACAGATGGAACCTCCCTGCTTCCCATTGATTAAGGTGCACCTCAAGGGGAGAATGGGCTAGTTGAGAAATGGTGAGCCCAGGGGTGGAGGAAGGAAGTGGGGGCAGCGGAACGGAGCAGGGAATAGTTGAAAAATTATTATTGAGCAGGGGAGAAGCGACAAGTCCAGCCAGGAAACAGCAGGGGAGGGATGATTGTGCTTTTTGGACTGACTTTCAGAATACTATACGCACAAGTGGAATTTGTCATTGCAGAGTTTATATGTTTAAGGGGCATCTTGACAAAGACATGAATAGGATGGGAATAAAGGGATACGGACCCCGGAAGTGTAGAAGATTTTAGTTTGGACGGGCAGCATGGTCGGCACAGGCTTGGAGGGCCGAAGGGCCTTTTCTTGTGCAGTACTTCTCTTTGTTCTTTGTTCTTTGTTTCTCTGTGTGTGATTGAAGAGCACCATTTTTATTCGAGTCAGCAGTCTGAGACATTGCTGACTATGACCTTCCAGGGAATGATACTGTATTTGCACATGTGTGGGTAGTGCGCCATCTAGTGTTCGTGTTGCCCATTTCTTTTAGTGTACCTCATACCTATGCTGTTTGTTACCCTTTGTGGAGTCGTGGGGGGAGGATTCCTGAGCTCATTATCAGCCTATTGAATGCTCTTTCTGTGGCTAACAAGTCCTGGCGTTGGGCTCAAACCTGAAGCTTCCAGTCCAGCAGTAGAGACACTACCACCATGCCACAAGGATTCCTATGCTGTCAATAAATTCTGCCTTTGTCTTAGGACTGCAGAGAAATAACAACAAATAATAACACTGGGACAGAAGGAAAATAACATCCCCAAATAGCACTGTGTATACACTGGGGCTGCAGAGAAGCATCACTAATTAATTCATTCACTACGACAGCCTGAAAATAACACCACAAAATTATATCAACACACGACTACAGTGAACGGACATCACTAAATACAACAAAAATTGTGACTACAAGGATTAAGTACACCAGGAAACAATACCAAGTCTGAAATACAAGGAAATCACCCACAACTATATCTAAAAACCTCAGCATCAAAGTTTCAGAAAAGCAGAAACCAATCTTCATCTAAAAGGCTGCATTCTTCTGCAGCCTCTATGTGGGAGTTGCCCCTGAGTTCATTGTTATTTTTCCCCTGGCATTCGGGATTATAATAATAATCTTTATTAGTGTCACAAGCAGGCTTTCATCAACACTGCAATGAAGTTACTATGAAAATCCACTAGTCGCCACACTCCGGCACCTGTTTGGGTACACTGAGGGAGAATTCAGAATGTCCAATCCACCGAACAGCACGTCTTTCGGGACTTGTGGGGGGAAACCGGAGGAAACCCAAACAGACGCAGGGAGAATGTGCAGATTTTGCACAGACAGTGACCAAAGCCAGGAATCGAACCTGGGACCCTAGCGCTGTGAAGCAACAGTGCTAACCACTGTGCTATCGTGGATTTGTCACAATGTTTAGAAAATCATGTCCTTATTTCATTGTGGCAAATACAGTTTGATTCAACAATTATTGTTTTGCATTTTAAAAAATCTTATCTCCCTGTGAATACACAACTGTCGTTGCTTCTAAGTGTGTGACAATAGTGATCGAATATTCAGCTGGCACAAAAACATATTATAACAATAATGGCAGTGTGTAATGGTCCTTGCATTACTGCCATTGCCATTTAATTATCAATGAAGGGAATTCTTATGGAATCATCCATGAGGCTGCAAAACCAATCCAAAGATTCATTTCAATATAACAGAATGGAACATCTTTAGAGTAGAGATGCAATTTTGTTTATGAAATGACCCCCAGAATTAAACTAAACAGTACATTGCGGCTAGAGGTTTTTTTCCATTCAGAACTCCTTGTACCATTGAATCTACAATGATGAATTATTGTGGAATTTACTTTATTTGGGCTGAAATGCTCATGCACGGAGAAGGATAATAAGCTACTTCATCATCAAAACCCCTTGTTCTTCTGGCTTGGCAACACTTTTTACTGTAAGAGTCAATGTTGGCACCCAGTGCAGTCCCAACTGGTGAAACTACAAGTTCAAGCAGCAAGGAATGTATTTTCCTGATTTTCTTAACATTGCTAAACTAAGATGGGGTTGAATCAAAAACATAGCCAGGTTTGCAGGGGCCACAGTCTTCAGATTTAAACTCAAAGTCCACAACTGTGACTGCAATGCTCTTTTTCAATATGGTATCAACTTCGAATGGACAAATATGAAAAAGCAAAATACTGCGGATGCTGGAAATCTAAAACAAGAACAGAAAGTGCTGGAAAAACTCAGCAGGTCAGGCAGCATCTGCATCATTGAGCAACAGCTGAAGGGAATGGTAATGGATTTAGTGAGGAAATAATGGCTCAGCACAAATGATTCCATAAAAACTATCTGAATGCAACATGGGTGGAAATGAGACAAACTAGACCAACCCATCAAGACAAGAAAAGAAGAAAGAATACGTAGAACAAGAGGGAGGCAGACACGGTCCAGAAGAGGAGATGCAGATGGTGCCTAACATAGTGACTTGGGGGTGTGGTTAGGTTTTGTGAGCTGCAGACCTGACAGATCGGCTTTTAAAAATAATCAGAATTATCAGGCTGAGGGTTCCGATCTTTTTAAAGCCAGTCTGTCAGTGCCAATATCCCTGAGTTGCAGCGCTGCCTCTTCCAACCTTTGGACAGCTTTGTGGTTCAAATTTTGTTTTTAAAGTCTGCCACCATACCACAAAGCTGCCTGACGGTCAAAAGCAGCATATCAACTATCAGGAGAGTGTCCTTGCTTGAAAAATGATCAGTGAAATCCCCACAATTTTAGAACCAATTGGATGCTTTGTGTGTGGGGGTCGGTAGGTGACCAGGTTGCAGCGGAGGTTAAGATGGGGGTGGGGGTGGGGGGGAGAGATGGGAGGGGGGGGAAGATGGGAGGGGGGGGGGGGGAGAGGTTGGGGGGGTGGAAAAGGTTAGGGCGGTGGGAGACCACCGTGATATATTTAATGTCAGCAATGACCAAGTAATTATCCAGTTGGGAAAGGTATTTTCTGCTTTGTTAGTGTTTGGTCTTAAAACGGTAGAGAAATATATAACACAGGTTATACCTGTCATTCAGGCCGAACAATTTACTTACCTTTCTTCACTTACTGCTCACTTACAACTACAAGTCCGATTATGGTGTCCAACTAAGCCTTTTTCCTACCCGTCAGTAGGTTAGTGAAAATAGTCTTATCAATTTATCAAGGGCAGGAGTCTTTTCGTGCTGTTCACAGCTCCCATCTCCTAGCTTTGCCAGCTCCAACATCAATGCTTCATCTGTTGATATTCTTGGCGTCACTAAACATCCTGACCTCAAATAGAACACTCACATATCCATTGTTAACATTACCTCCAGACTCAGTTTCATGTGAAATATGCCTCTCCACCCTCATCCCCCAGCTAGCTGCCAAGCTGGCTAAAGACTTGAACACTGCTCCCACATCTGAGGAGTGCCTTCTGGCTTTCCAACATATCTGAGCCGAATATGAAAATATATTATTGGGCAGGAAGACAATTTCTCTCTCCATTATTCTCCTATTGTTACATTTCTGATTCTATGAAATGGAGTAAGAAACTGTCATGAGACTGTATTCACCTAATATAATGGAAAGCACCCAGCAAACAAATGCTGTCCCAAAATACCTATTTTTTACAAACCTTCTTGATTTTCAATGGGATATTAAGAGCTATGAATTCCCTTTTTGAGGTGGAGTGAAGCTCTAGGAGAAATAACCAAGCAACTGATCACACTTGATTATTTTCTGAATTATTTCATTTTCTTTTTTGTCCATCAATAATTTCAGGCCGGATTAGTTTCTCCAGTGGTTCATTATTCATTTTTACATACCAGCTCTCGTTAGTCCAAGTGGCAAATTAAGGTAAAATGGCATTCTAATCATTCAATAAGAAATCTTTACAGTAAAGTGTCTGGAGGGTGGGTGGTAACATAGGTGGTCAGCACCTTCTGTGACTGGTGAATGCCACAGGGCATCATCAGCCACCAAAATTGTAGTTTTAATTTAGTTTGAATAAGTTTCTGTTGAGGTTTTTGCCTTTAATTACAGTGTCCTTTAAGGGGCTGTCAATTTGTTTGCTCAGAAGTGGTCAGCTGGTCTTTTTGGAGATAGCACTCACATCTCCATGGACTGGATGAGATAAACAATTGGGAGTACTGGAAGGATCAAATGATTGAAAAAGTAAAGGAATGAAAGGGTATGTGAATAGGATGGGGTGTGGAATTGAAGTAGAAGATCAGCCATTATCTTACAGAATGATGGAGCAGGCTCAATAGATTAAAAGGCTTACTCCTGTTCCTAGTTTTAGTTCAATGAGGAACCTACTAAACCCAAAACATACACATCCTCCAGTCTCACTGACAGTTCAAACAGTTAACCACTTATGGAAATTGTGGGAATAATACGCCAGTTAGATACTGCCACTTTATCATATGGTGGTGGTGGTAGGGTTTCAGGGTTGACATCAACCATATTCACCTCACAGAAGTGGGCAACGCAAGGCAGCATGGAGGCGCAGTGGGTAGCAGTGCAGCCTCACGGCGCCAAGGTCCCAGGTTCGATCCCAGCTCTGGGTCACTGACTGTGTGAAGTTTGCACATTCGCCCCCCCACAAGCCAAAGATGTGCAGGGTAGTTGGATTGGCCACGCTAAAATGGCCCCTTAATTGGAAAAATGAATTGGGTACTCTAAATTTATAAGAAAAAAAACAGAAGTGGTACACACAAAACATCTGGGGCACCATGCTTTGCATTTTGACTTGATCCAATGTGAATTTATGAAATTAATTGGAGTGAGCATTAAAAACAAATGATAGTTTCAATCTAATTCTTTAACTACTGTCATGATGATGCTTACATCATAATGTTAAGGTTGCAAGGTCAAGTGTCAGCTGGCACCACAACACATAAATATAGAGGTGAGATGTTTTGTCAGCTGTTGGCTTTGTTGGATGCATCTCATATCCCTCTTCCACCCTCTCACTTCATTTTAATTAGTACAAGCAAATTCATTTTTGAGTGGTAACTTCCAACCCTTCAATATTTACAGGAGTATGAAAGAGATGTATGCAGTGTTGAAAGGAAAAATACTATTTTTTGAAATTAAAGAGTGGGATCAAATCTTCAAAATTATGCATAGATATAACAAATTATGGAGCATGTAAACAAGTGATGCTTATGTTTATTTCTGATGCTAGTTCACCATACAATCCCTTTTCACATTGTATATGCCAGTGATCATGCCATGCACATGTAAGGCATGTTTTAAATCACTGACATATTTGCATAAATGTTGAAAAGGTGAAAACAGGGCTGCATAACTTCCAAACTGGAAAGTCTATTGCTATATGGTAGTAAGAGGAGGTACATACAATCCACATGATAGACACTTTCACAACCAAAAGGCTTGTTCAATTGTTTCAGGTTCTTGTTCTTGGATATACATTGTGCAATTGTTCTCCAAAATCCATTGTGCTCCATGATAATGTCATAGAATTTATAGTACAGGAGGCCATCGGCCCATCAAGTCTACACCGGCCCTTGAAAGAGCACTCTACCTAAGCCCACACCTCCACCCTATCCCCGTAACCCAGCAACCCCACCAACTTTTGGACACTACAGGGCAATTTAGCATGACCAATCCACCTAACCCACACATCTTTGGACTTTGTACTGTGGGAGGAAACCCACACCGACACGGGAGAACGTGCAGACTCGGCACGGACAGTGACCCAAGCCGGGAATCAAACCCAGGTCCCTAGCGCTTTGAAGCAACAGTGCTAATCACTGTGCTACCACGCCACCCTGGGTATTGCTGGGTATTGTTCCCTTTTCATTACAGTAGAAATAGTAAAGGCAAAAATCATTGGACAGAATTTATTTGATAAAATATAAAATTTGATTTACTATAATTTTTTGTGAGTTATTAAAATCTCAGAAGTTCCTATTGCAAAATGTTGGGTGAGTAATGAGCACGAAAATTCATTCAAATTCAGTAATGCTTTATTTGTTCTTGGAACATGGTTGACTTTGTCACAGGTGCAATTATTAGTGGTGGGTCTCGTTGATAAGAATGCTTATTTAAGAAATGATTGCCTTCCGAGATCACTTTAGAGGACGTTAATTCAGGAACAAGCTTTGAACATTCAAAAACCTATCACTTGTTAAATTCGGGCCAGAAGACTCAACCGCATAGTTTAAGACTCAGGACAGGTAGGCCAGACCAGTAAAGGTGGCAGATTTCCTTCCCGGAGATGTCAATAAACTTGTTGGGTTTTAGCCAATAATCGTCCATTTCCATGGTCATCTTTCTTGTGCAGCTTGCAGGTTATTCAATTTATTGAATTCAATTTTACATCTTGTTGGGTTCCAGATCCAGTAGCCTCATGAAGTTCATCTCCTGCTTCAATTCATTTAACTGGTTCAAGGAAACCAAAGCACAAAATGTTCTTTAGAGGGACACGGCACAAGGAAGTGCTGAGGGTTTTGGCCAAGGTTGGTATCATGACCGGTACAGGCTTGGAGGGCCGAAGGGCCTGTTCCTGTGCTGCATTGTTCTTTGTTCTTTGTTTTTTTTGAGTATGAATACTGGCAGTTGTCAACATATTAAAGGTTGTCATTTTAACATGACTCATTAAGTCTCTATGCGGGGGAAACCTGATTAGATGGCACTGAAGAAATCTCTGTCTTGCTCTGCGGTGTGAGAGAAGATTCATCATCTCCAAGTGGATTCTTTCCACAGCATAAGGTGGTAATCATACAATTCCGGAACTAGAAACAAAGTTTCAAAAGAAATTAGTTTGTTTAGTTATATATCTAAATATCTATAATGGATTAATTTTAATTGAATAAACTTTAAATGCAAATAAACTACATTTATGAAGCAAATTAGCACAGTGAAAAGGGAAAGCCTGAGAGTGGAGTAATGAAATGGGGAGCCTGTAACAAAACTGATTTTTCCTGATTCTGTGCACGCTTGGTAGGAGGCGGTTATAGAGTCAAAACTGGAGCAAAATGGTCGGCTACTGTGGTAGTGCGGGCCTTCTAAAGGGGCGGGCTTTGCGTTCCACATGACCAGCTAAGGACCAATCGCGTGGGAGCACGTGAACTCTGACCAATAGAGAGAAAGCTTTTTGAAATAATAATAATCTTTAATGTCACCAGTAGGCTTACATTAACACTGCAATTAAGTTACTGTGAAAAGCCCCTATTTGTCACATTCCAGTGCCTGTTCGGGTACACGGAGGGTGAATTCAGATTGTCCAAATTACCTAACCTAACAGCACGCCTTTCGGGACTTGTGGGAGGAAACCGGAGCACCCGGAGGAAACCCACACAGACACAGGGTGAACGTGCAGACACCACACAAACAGTGACCCAAGCCGGGAATCGAACCTGGGACTCTGGATCTGTGAAGCAACAGTGCTACCCAATTATTAGAGACATATCTTTTTACTGAACTGAGATGCTTGACTTCTGCTCACACGCTTGACTTCTGCTCACATCTCCAACTAACATTCAACTAACACTGCCCTTATGCTAAATGCCTGATACCTTGGCTCTTCCCAGTAATGACATCATCTTACCAAGCTGAAATGTAATTAACTCCACAGGGAATCCCCTTAATCTAAACAACATTCCACTAGCCCAAGCTTTTTGCGGTGCTTTATTTGCACCCCTGGCTCCCAAATTCTTTCAACCCAGGTGTAATATCCGCATGGGGCCAATGGGGTGGGAATGATTATCTTCCCTGTTGTCCTTGCTGAGTACGAGCTCTCCCGCTCGGGGAGGGAGATCTCTATTAACCTTTATATAAAAGGTCAGCCTGTATGGCACCGAGCAGAACAGGAACTCGATAGGGATCTGCCGGGCAGTGTATATATCGTGTTGTAAATAAAACTATGTTTCTTTATTTTACTCATTGTGGACTCCCCGTCTCCTTACTAAACCAGGATTCTTTAAAAACACTCCTAACCCAGGCTTTAAAAAAAAATAAATTTAAGAGTACCCAATTCATTTTTTCCAATTAAGGGACAATTGATCGAGGCCAATCCACCTATCCTGCACATCTTTGGGTTGTGGGGGCGAAACCCACGCAAACACGGGGAAAATGTGCAAACTCACACGGACAGTGACCCAGAGCTGGAATCGAACCTGGGACCTCGGCGCCATGAGGCAACAGGGCTAACCCACTGCGCCACTGTGCTGCCCTCTAACCCAGGCTTTTAACCCTTACTGCACCAAATACATATATATATACATATATATACTCAAAATCCCTACATTCATCACAGGTTGAAGGCACAACCACCAATGGTGGTGCAATTAAAATAGTAAAATAGTAACAGATATCTCAGACATTTGTGGGCATAAAGATATTACAGAGATGGGGACGGGTGAGGGATTATAAAGCAAGGACAAGAATTTTAAACTTGAGGTGTTACTTACCTGGGATCCAATATAGGTCAACAAGCAAAGAGGCGATGGATGAAGGGAACTTGGTGCATATTAGGAGATGGGCAACCCAGTTTTGTATGACCCCGAGTTTACAGAAGGCAGAATGTGGCAGGCCGAACAGGAGCACATTGGGATAGGCTAATCTAGAGGTAACCAAGACGTGAACGGGAATTTCAGCAGCAGCTGAGCTGAGGCAGGAGTGGCATCAGCCAATGTCACAGAAGCAGAAATAGGCAGTCCTTGTGATGGCAGGGATAAGTGGTTGGAAGTTCATCTCTGGTTCAAATATGATATTGAGGAATTAATTTTACAGGGGGATATATCCCTCGTACCCCTGGGTCAAAATGTTAGTTGGCGCCACACTGACTTTAAATCTGGCTGCCCCGTAACAATAATATGGTAGGAGTGGCCTTATTGAGTTTAGAGTGGGACTCGCACCCCTCAGGGACAGGACGTCCTGCCCTCAAGAGCTACCAGACAATCTAACTGGCCGGCAGCACTGTAGTCACAGTAATGGCCACTTTTGGGACTCCAAGGAATTCAGAGAAGATCTGAAGATGAATACCGGGTGTCAGCTCAGTCTGGGCATCGGTCAGAGATGTTCTTGTGACCCCTGTGATGCTGTGGGGGGGGGGGGGGGGGGGCATGGAAAGGAGGCACAAAAGCAAGGTATGGACTTCAGAGGGTAGAGCCCCAATGAGTACAGTGTGGCCCTCCAAAGGAGATACCCCCTTCCTGCCCACCTTTAGTTTGTGAAGTGAACTCTGCTTGGCTACTCAACTTTTCCCTGACTTCTCCAGCCGCACGTATTATTGCGACAGAGGTGGAAAGGGGTCCTTAAGTGGCCAAAAATTGGCCAATTTAGGGCCTTAGTAGGCTGCAGGCAACAAGAGCTGCCTGATGCCGTACCCGTCGCTGTAATGTGGGATATAAGTCGGGGACGTATGTGAGGTGGTGGATGGCCACCTACTTTATTTTATCTGCCCCTCCCAACTTTAAATATACCAGTGGGAAAGAGGGTGGGTGGTGTAAAATTCACCCCCCATGTTTGCAAGTACTCTGTGTCAGTGTCGGACAGTTGCCTGGGAGAAAGATAGGGTGCGTGGTTAGCACAAAGGAAGATGGTTGTGGTTATTGAAGATTAATCATCCAGCCACAGGGTTTCACTGCAGGAGTTCCTCAGGACAGTACCCTAGGTCCAACCATCTTCAGCTGCTTCATCAATGGCCTTCCCTCCATCAAAAGTGGAAATGTTCACTGATGACTGAAGTCTTCAGTTTCATTCGCAACTCCTCAGGTAATGACACAGAACACATGCAGAAAGATTTGGACAACATTCAAGCTTGGGCTGATAATTGGCAAGTAATATTCATGACACACAGGTGTCAGGCAATGGTCAGCTCCAAATAGAGAGAATCTTTCACCTTCCTCTGACAGCCAATAGTATTACCACACACCAACAACATCCTGGTGGTCATCTTGGACCAGAAAAATAATTAAAATAAATCTTGGCTGCAAGAACAGATCAGAGGCTGGGAATTTTGTGCAGGTCTCTCAGCTCCTGATACCCCAAAGCCTTTCCATTATTCGCATGGCACAAATCAGGAGTGTGATGGAAGACTGTCCACTTACCTGGACGAGTACAGGTCAAGCAACACTCAAGAAACTCAACACCATCCAGGACATATTAAACATAAAGATTCCTTGAAGCACTGCAACTCACCGGAAATTGATCAAGCTAGCACAAAACATCAAGGAATCTTGAAATCTCTGATACCTGGTTTAAACCGAGTTGCCACAACTTTTTGTATTGGTTTATCCAAACAGGTTTGAGTGGAAAATTGAGCACAGATTTCAATTTTGAAAACGAACGCAGTTTTGAGCATCACTTGCATCTGAATTGCCACGTGCACCCAAATCGTCAATTCCACTCCAAAATGTAATATAATTGTAGAATTCAAGTTTTGTTTTTGCATGTGGTGCCTATCTTTATGGCTGAGGCTGTATTACACTCCAGTTGCTTGTCTTAGATTGGCATCAGTGTAATACACAGATGTCTAATGGCAACTCCATCAAATAATCCTAAAGCAACATTCAAACTTCCAATGTAATTGTGTTAACGACTAAAAATTTTCACTTTTTGCAGAAACCCAGTCAATGCGAATATCTTTTAAACCATCTCCTGCTAAGGTATACAATGGATTATGCCAACAGAATGCTAAGACAGAACCATTAAGAAAGACGATCGTAATACTCAAGTTATTTTTCCTCCGATTAAATAATGTTAGTGCTCCATTCTTATATGTAAACAGATTAAAAATTATACCTGCGTGTTCATTAACACATAGATTATTGGATTATATATTGCTGAACTTTTGGAGAAGAATGCAGGAACTGTCATGAACTCAGCGGAAAATTCTGCTCCTTGATTCATGAAAATCCAAAGTGCAACAGTGGCATATGGTAACCAAGCAGTCAAAAATCCAATGGCCATTAAAATTACCATGCGGGTGACTTCCTTTTCAGCCTTCTGTCTGGTAGCAGACTCCTGTTGCTGAGCTGCAGCCTATGAGAAAATATAGGTTTAGAAGCGTTAGAAGGGAACTGAGGGGAATCTAGTCTTGCCAGGGTAAAGTAACTAAGCTTTGGAGAGATAGTTATTTAAGCTATTGAACTGCTTAATTTTTTTAGACTAATGTCTGGAGCAGAGGAACTGGTTGTTGCAAACCAAAGAAGGAACCTTGAGATATAAAACTGGCCATCTTGTTATTCATTCCCTAGCTGTAGTCTTGCGTATTAAAAAAAGCTCTTATGAGTTATCAAATTATAATTCCTTTTAATCATTTTTAATACTAAGCTTTGCTAGAATGCATTTTACTGTTAAGTTTTCTGGAATTAGGGTTACATTTATTCCTTTATTGTAATTCATAAAGAAAATGATACTTACACTAAAATTTCTTTCCTGCTGGAATTGTTATTATTTTCAAGGTCTACAGTATGAGAAATTAACCCCAAGAATAAAGAGGTTTTGCACTAAAATGTAAAACAGAGATAAGGGGTGATAAGACATTATCTGGGTCTGGACATGTATGTTTGGGTAGAATGAGAAAATATTGGAGTAAACGTAATTGAATGAATTTTCCCAATTTCCCATTTTGGGGAATTATTCAGGTACTTAAGTCTCTCAAGATAAAGGATTTAACTGTTAAATTGGTGTGAAATTAAGTCATAACCTCTGGTTAAGGAAAATTAGCTAATATAATTAATATAATTTAGGTTGGCATGGTGGCACAGTGGTTGGCACTGCTGCCTCATAGGGACCTGGATTCAATTCCGGCCTCGGGTGACTGTTTGTGTGGAGTTTGCACTTGCGCCCCATGTCTGCGTTGGTTTCCTCCGGGTACTTTCCTCTGCAGGCTAGGTGGATTTGCCATGCTAAATTGCCCTTTAGTGTCCAAAATGTTAAGCTGGGATACGATAGGGGTGTGGGTAGGGTGCTCTTTCAGAGGTTTGGTGCAGACTCGGTGGGCCTAATGGCCTCCTACTACTACACTGTAGGGATTCTATGATTGAGAGGATCAGTGCAGACTTGATGGGTTGAATGATCTCCTTCTGCACTGTAGGGATTGTATGATAATTCTGAATTGAGTCATGTAAATTGCTGCTTAAATAATGTACTGATTCTTGATTCTTAGTTGATTCTTGCCTGCACCTAAAAAAACATTATACTATGTTGTCTGCATTGAACAAATGAATTGACAGCCCAAAAGGAACTGCAAACCAGAGAAAATCTATGTTCTAGGTTATTGCACTTTGCAATAAATTATGTTGAAATATGCAGCATTATGCTATAAATGGAGGGAACATGAAGATACAGTATTGATACAGTATTGAATAAAGGATACAATTCCAAAGAGAATGCAGGAGCAGTGGGACCTGGGTGTAAATGTGAAAAAGTCACTGAAGATGGTAGGGCAGGTTGAAAGAGTTGTTCTTCAAGCATAGAGGGCGAAATTCTCCGCCCCCCACGACGGGTGGGAGAATAGCGGGAGGGCCTTCCCGACTTTTTTGACGCCCTCCCGCTATTCTCCCACCCCCCCGCCGAAATCCCGACACGAATCGCTGCCGCCGTTTTTTTACGGCCGGCAGCGATTCACAGCTGTTAGAAGGGCCGAAGTCCCAGCCCTTTACGACCTTTTTACGAACGGCAAACACACCTGGTCCTGCCGTTCGTAAAAACGTCGTGACTACCTGGAAAAAAATAACCATGGCACCGATTGGCACGGCAGTACCACGGCCGTGCCAAGGGTGCCATGGGCCCGCGATCGGTGCCCACCGATCACGGGCAGCGGGCCCGATGCCCGCGCACTATTTGTCCTTCCGCCGCCCCGCAGTATCAATACGCGGGGCGGCTGAGGGGCAACCCGGACCGCGCATGCGCGGGTTTCGCGCAAAAACGCGGTGACGTCACCCGCGCATGCGCGGGTGGCGTCTTCCCACCTGCGCATGCGCGGCTGACGTCATATGACGCGTCAGCCGGCGCTAAGTCCGACAAGCGGGTTTAACGATTTTCGTTAAGCCCGACTTGTCGGAGCCTCCGACGTCGGGCTGCTAGCCCCGACGGGGGACCAGAATCGGTCCCCCGTCGGGAAGGGGCGCGATGCCGTAAAACCCGCCCGGGTTTTACGGCGGTTTGACGATTTTTCCCGTTTTGGGAGAATTTCGCCCAGAGTATCCTAGGCTTAAGGGTGCAGCTGTTCGAACAGGCTGATGATTGTCTGGGCTTGCAGCCAAGAATGCACGATGAAGCTTGGCTGAGAGCCCAGACATCTATTAGTCTGTTGAAACAGCTATAACAAAGGAAAATACTGCTTGATTGATAGATTTATCTCTTAGATCTATTTTGTCAAATGTACAATGTTTATTTACAAAACATAATTAATGCTAAATCTGTGATAGATAATTTTTTGGTAAGCAAAGGTATTAAGGAATATGGGCAAAAGCAGGTCTATAGACTTAAGCCACTGATCAACCATGATTTAATTGAATGGAGGGGCAAGCTTGAAGGGATGAATAGTTCTAATCCTGTTCCTAGGCAGTAAGTGCTTGCAGTTTTGCTATTGATACTTTAAAGGTCTGGATGATTGACACTTTCACAGGACTATCATAAAAGCATATATTTTAAAGAAAGTTATGAATGATAGTTTCTTAAAAGCTTTTCCACACATCCCATTGTTATTTTAGAGTTCATTGGTTCTGTACTGAGTGTATACTGGGTGAATGGGCATGGAGCAGCCATGGGTTAGCATGGAGGATATGAGGGACCACTGAGGGAGTGGAGGGGTTTAATTTGGCATAGAATGTATCAGGGGCCATTGGGGTGAGTGTCGGAGCATGTGGGTGGCATGTGGGCCACGGGTAAGACCTTTTGAACTTACATTCCAACAGGTTCCCTCATCCATACTGTGGTTCATGACAACTCAGAGGGGTCATAAGCCACAGGACAATGAGAAGATGCCCTGCCCCCATGAAAATGTTGGGGAACTACGAGATGCCTATTTCCACAATGGACCCGGCCAGGTCAGGAATGCAGTGAGCAAGTTTGTGAGATGCACCAGCTTGTGCCCATATTCTGCACTGATGAGAATTGGGCAAGGCAGCACAGTGCCTCACAGTGCCGAGGACCCGGGTTCAACCCCAACCGCCGGTCACTGTCCATGTGGAGTTTGCACATTCTGCCCCTGTCTGCTTGGGTCTCACCCCCACAACCCAAAGATGCGCAGGGTATGCAAATTGGCCACGCTAAATTGCCCCTTAGTTTGAAAAAAATTGGGCACTCTAAATTTTAAAAAAGGAGAATTGGGGGCATCAGTAATGGGGCCAGGAATTCAAGAATTTGGTCCTGCCCACCACTTCTCAAGGTTCTTGACTCTCCAAATCCACAAAAATCCAGCCCATAAGATTTAGGAGCAAGGAAGTTGTGTTAAACTTTTATTAAACACTGGTTCGGCCTCATCTGATTTATTGCTTCCAATTCTGGGTGTCACTTTAGGAAAGATGAGAAGGCATGAGAGAATGTAAAGAAAAGATTCATGAGAATGGTTCCACGGTGAGGACCATGAGCTACAGAGATAGATTAGAGAGGTTGGGACTGTATTCCTTGGAGAAGGTTGACCAGAGATTTGATGGAGGTGATCAAAATAATGAGAGGTCTCGACAGATTAGACAGGAAAACCTTCTTCTCACTGGCGGCACGGTGGCACAGTGGTTAGCACTGCTGCCTCACCACACCAGGCACTCGGGTTTGATTCCGGCCTTGGGTGACTGTCTGTGTGGAGCATGCATGTTCTCCCTGTGTCTGTGTGGGTTTGCTCCAGGTACTCCGGTTTCCTCCCACAGTCCAAGGATATGCAGATTAGGTGGATTGGCCATGCTAAATTGCCTCTTAGTGTCCAAAGATGTGCATGTTAGGTGGATTGGCATTGATCAATGTGTGGGTTTATGGGGATAGGGTGGGGAATGGTCTTAGGTTCAATTCTCTTTTGGGGATCGGTGCAGACTCAAAGAGCCTAGTGGCCTCCTTCTGCACTGCAGGGATTATATGGTGGCAGGATCAAGAACAAGTGGGCACAGATTGAAAGTAATTGTCAAAATAAGCAGTGGAGACATGAGGAGTAGGTTTTTCACACAGCAAGTGGTTATGAATGGAGTGCACTGCTTGATGATGATGTGGAGGCAGGTTCAGTTGAAGCATTCAGAAGGAAATTGGATTATTATCTGAAAAGGAAGAATGTGCAGGCCTATGGGGAGAAGGCAGAGGGAATGGCATCAAATTGCCATTTGGAAAACCGGTGCTGACAAGATGTATTGAATGGCCTCCTTCTGTGTTGTAACAATTCTGTGACTGTGATAAACACTCTCAAATATTTAACATAAACAAATACTTGTCACCCATATTTTATTTCTTTGCCTGGCTTCACTTTATCTATTTTTCAAAATTTAATTTTTTAGGATATGGGTGTGCTGGCTAGGCCAGTATTTATTGCCCATCCTTAACTGCTCTTGAGAAGGTGGTGCACTGCGTTCTTGAACTGCTGCAGTCCATGTGTTGTAAGTACACCCACAGTGCTGCTGGGGAAAATGTTTGGACATTTGGTGCATGATTTGCCGGCCATTCATCCATCATGGGTTTCCCAGTGGCAAAGAATGCATTCAACAGGAAACCCTATTGACAACGCAGAGACCAGAAGATCCCGCCTTGGCAGATTGCTCGGTAAATTCCATCCATGCTTGGATGTACCCTGTACAGAAATGTACTGACCATTTTACTAATTTCATGCATTATACTTGCATATTTGCTGTTCAATAGATATGCCTGAGATTTTACCAATTTACATATATTATTAGGTGCTTTTTCAAACCTGCTTCCTGGTATGCGATAAATAAACTCAAGTAAATTTTACAGCATGTAGAAATGTTACACTTGCCTCTTGTACTTTACATATCAATCTTCCGTACGAAAAGAATATGAGGGCAACTGGAATCAGAAAGTAAAAGACAAACAAATATATGACATAAGACTTATTGTTGTAACGTGGATTCATGGTGTAGTAATCCGGACCACATGAGCACTGATAGCCTTCTGGTATGTACCTGAAATTTAAAAAAATAACAAATATTGAAATTGCAAACCATATCTAATTGAAGCCAGAACATTAATCTTTCCCTATCTTCTAGCTCTCTTAGATTTCTTGTACATTAGTCAATTTTTAGGGGGCCCATTTTCCTCTGCTTAGGAGTAGAAAGAAATGCGGTGGGCAATATTTTCATCTGATGTTATATTAGTTCCGTAGCTCCACAAACTATTAACTTTACAAAATTGCAGATTATCAGCTATTCCAGGCACTCTGTGGCAGGTGCCTAAGACCTGTCACATTAATGACCCTTCCTCTCTGATTAGAGATGCTGCTAGAGGCCTACCAATGGTATCTAAATTACGATGACCCCTGAAAATTGTCCAGAGTGGAGGCAGATCATTGTGGCAGTTTAAACTCCGGCACACCAAAAATGCACTGGAATTGCACCAATCGCACTGTAGGCCTGGCACCCTGGCGATGCCAACTGGGCACCCTGGCAGTGTCAGGTTGGCACTGCCAGGGTGCCCAGTTCCCCGGGGGAGTGCCAAGGTACTGCCCTGCCCAGTCCCTGACCACCGGGGAGGCTTCAGGCATCCAAGACCCCTGAGGGTCACAACTGGCCTCTGCTTGTCGAGACCAGTACTAATTGGCGCTCGGTTGAGGCCTTTTTGGTGCGGCTGCTGACTCCCAGGCGCCATGTGAATATGGCATGAAGATGACCACACATTGGATCACGTCCAGCGAGGGACTGATCCAGATCACACCAGATGCCGCGAGTCGGGTGACTCTAACGAGATTTTGCACCTGGCGTGAAGCTCAATTTGGACCTATCTGGTGATGCACACGTCATGTCCGGATCCGCACTGGGCTCAATGAGGTGGTAGAATCGTGCCTTACATATCCTTATTCTTTTAGGAATATCGATCAATCCCTCTGTCCCAATGCAACTCCATCCATAATGGGCCTCACCCCAAGATTCTCATATATGAGCTTCTAGCAATTGCGCTAGCTCAGAGGATCTCTTTAAATTACAACCATATTTTCAGACACAGGAGGAAACAAAATCATTTTTATATTGTTTTGTTGTAATAGTTTGAACATTTTAAAACATTTTCTACAAGGAGACCTGCCATGCACTTTTTGATTCATTGGTTCAAGTCATATTAAAGCTTTTCTCAATTGCAGAGTTTGTATCTAATGTGCACAAATGATTGTTAAATGAAAAAAAGGATGATGTAAATCAAGCACTGTCTTTGGATCCCAATTGTTTATATTAATGTATACATTTGTTTTATTCATCATGGGATATGGGCATTGTTGGATAGGCCAGGATTTATTGCACTAATTCCTCTAATTGCACTTGAACTGAGCAACTTGCTTGGCATTTCAGAGGCAGTTAAGAGTCAACCATTGCAATGGATCTGGAGTACATGTAGGCCAGACCTGGTAAGGATGGCAGATTTCCTTCCTGAAATGACATGAGTGAACCTGGTGGGCATCATGGTCAATGCTTTCATGGTCATCATTAGGTCATCATTCCAGCTTTTGATTCTGAATTCAAATGTCACCATTTGCCTTGGTGGGATTCGGGTCCCCAGAGCATTACCTGGGGCTCTGCACTACTGGTCTGGTAACAATACGACTAGGCTATTGCCTCCCCCTTCTAATGAGATTCACAGGAAATTTGATTGCATCTTGGTAATTGGGAATGGGAACAGATATATGTTTAAATCTGATTTCCTTATTATACCCATGAGGAAATTTCAGTCTGCAGAATCAATGTTAGGCCATATTTACCTCCAGTAGGGTTTGAGGATCTTTGATCTGGTAGCAGTGCACTGAGGAAAATTTGTATTTTCTTTAAAATACCAGTGGAATCAGTAATAATTTTTAAGAATGTCAGGAAAGAACTTAAGAATTTGCATTAATTGTGAAGGGATCAACTCCACCTTTCTTAGATAATAAGAAATACTGGTCCATATGACCTGGTGAACCTTGATTAAGAAACAGTACCAACAGGAAGGAAGTTAAGATACAGATATTTTGTGGCCAGACACAAAGGGGAGTTGCAGACACACAGGGAGAGCTACAAGCAGAGGAGCTGGAGAGTGAAGGCCATGAGCACACAGATGCAGACACAATGAGAAAACAGACACAGACAGAAACAGATCTCAGATAATTCTTGTGAGGTGAAGAATCAAATAACTCTCAGGAAGTTTTTCGGTTTGGTAGAAAAGGAGACAGCTCTTGGAAACAGTATATGAGTTGTCCAAAAAAAAAAGGTCTAAAACCTGGAGAGCTGAATAACTAGCTCAGAGATGGTTAAGAGCTGGATATTTTCCAAGAAGTGGCAAAACCATGAACTGGTATACAACTGGTCGGTCGGTTGAAAAAGAACTCTGGGAAGCTACACCAGGAGGACTGGGTGATCTGAGGGAGACAGGGTTCATGGAAGTGTACATTGCTGACGATCATCGTATCTGTGAAATTCAAAGGTGAAAACTCCTCACCTACTCTGTGTGAATTTGAAATTCTCGGAATTCAGTGCCTCATATTTGTGGGGGGTTAAGGGAGTTTGTGGTTGCATAAGACACATCTTTGTTGTGGGAATTATTTAAAGTGAAATTTACTTTTCCATTTAAGGTACTATTTGGCTGTTAATTCAGGTTTAATTTATCTCAATTTGGATTCATGTTAAAGTAAAAGTTGCAGAAAGTGTAATTTTGTTGGTAATTTATTCGGGGCTGGTGGTCATTTGGTAAATTTGGTTATTTCTGTTTATAATTGCCCTGTTGGGGATTGTGACACAGGATATCGAATGACATCTGATGTTAAATAAACCTGTCTTTCCACATTTAGATTTTTTAAGTTTTTGCACAGCAAGTTACTGAAAGTGCAGCGCGGTAGCACAAGTGGATAGCACTGTGGCTTCACAGCGCCAGGGTCCCAGGTTCGATTCCCTGCTGGGTCACAGTCTGTGCGGAGTCTGCACATTCTCCCCATGTATGCGTGGGTTTCCTCCAAGTGCCCTGGTTTCCTCCCACAGTCTGAAGACGTGCAGGTTAGGTGGATTGGCCATGATAACTTGCCCTGAGTGACCATATAAAAGGTTAAGAGGGGTTATTGGGTTACGTGGGTAGGGTGGAAGTGAGGGCTTAAGTGGGTCGGTGCAGATTCGATGGGCCAAATGGCCTCCTTCTACACTGTATGTTCTATGTTCTATGTATGCAAGCTGATAACATCCCATCAAAGGAGAGTGGGCATTTGGGACATGAGTGAATTGAGAAAGTAACTGTGCATCTCTGTAACTAATCAGATTCAGAGATTCTGAAAGTAACAGTGCGAGGATGGAGAAAGAAGTGTAAATTAACTTGTGACTTCAATATTAAACAAGGTACAGAAAGAGAGATAAAGAGAGTGAAAGCAAATCTTCAGCAATTAAAACTTGAAGGAAATAGACTCCACGTTCTTGATAGTTAATTTTCAGTGCTAGAGTGCTTGGCAAGTAATTAACTTCATATTAATAGAATGCTTAGACCAGAATGAGCAATGCTTAACCTTCAGTGGTGTTAAGTTCATACTGCAAAAAAAACTTGTGATTCAATGCATTCCTATGATGAACTAACCTATGAGATAGCATTTGCACTAAGCTCACAGAAGGGTAATGTAAGTTTTGGATGTTTGACTTCAAGGTGCATTTGTCTCACACCTGAAGTTGCTATACCATTTGTGCATGAAAAACCGCAAGCATCATTAGCTTCACCCTTATTGTAACAGGGAAAAATGTACAAATTCCTAACAATATAGGATCATCCACACCACAAATGTAGGACTGCAGTTGGATAATTGCTGCTTACTTCCAATTGTACATTTACAGTGAAAATACAGAATCCGAGACTGGACCTCAAATAAAGTGGAATGAGGTTCCCTGGAGGGGCTCATTTGGTATTTCTTGGTGTTGACATCCCATGGAATGTGGTGTCAATCCAAGATTAGAAAGTGCACTCAGCTCTCTCCTATAACAGGATAATTGAAGTTCGAAATCGGGTTTGGCGATCGGCCGGAGAATCACAGTTCCCGACCAAATCGGGGGCGGTGCCGCTTCCGTGATTCTCCGCTCCCTCCAAAGTGGCGTACTCTCCGAGTACACCGTGCCACGCATCAATGGCCTCAGGACTTGCCTGAGACCTGCCTCCGATGCTCCACCCCTGACCGGCCGAGTTCCCAACAGCGTCGGTCTCGTGTGGTCTCATCTGTTGGGAACTCGCCGTGGCGGCTGCGGACTCAGTCCATCGCCGTCACAGTGACTTTATTAGGGGCTTTATTGGGAGCACTGTGGGGGGCTGGTCCGGGGTGCTCGAGCCAGCCAAAGCAGGGGCACTATTACGTGGGCAGGGTCCGTGAGCAGCCTCCACCATGTAGCATGGCGCCGGCTGCTCCAGGCCGCTGCTGTGCTCATGCGCGGCCATGGACCCGACAATTCTCCAAGCCATATCGGCAGCTAGAGCCGGATGCTCTACGCTGCTGGCATGCTAGCCACCAGCAAAACGGGGAATCGGTGGCCATTTCACGCCAAATTTTCTGGCCAATCCCACGCCGGCGTGGGTCATAGCCGCAGAATCAGAGAATCCAGCATCTGGTCCTTGGGCTACAATATAGCCTTAGCAGTGGAAGGGAACTTGTGAGGTGATCTTAATTCCTAAACCCTGGTTGTACGTGAAAAACTGTTTGATTGATTTTAGTTTTTTTTCTTACCTGGACCAACCTACCAGAGGAGGACCGGCAGCGGCCAAAGCCAGGGTCCAAGTGCTGTCGATTCCAATAAAGGCATGAGTCACTCCAAACCTGAAATTCCCCATCGGTTTGCAGACCACGGTGTATCGTTCTATAGCCAAGATCACCAAGGACCAAAGAGCAACTTCGCCTGAAGAAAAAAAGCAATGCAGAATTGTAGAATCACTACAGTGCAGAAGGAGGCCATTCGACCCATCGAGTCTGGACTGACCGTCTCCCAAGGAACACCCTACCTAAACCCACAACCCACCCTATCCCCGTAACCCAATAACCCCCACCTAACGTTTTGAAAACTAAGGGGTAATTTATCATGGCCATATCCACCTAACCTGCACATCTTTGACTGTAGGAGGAAACCGGAGCATCTGGAGGTAACCCACCCAGACACAGGGAAAACATACAAACTCCACACAGACAGTGACCCAAGGCAGGAATTGAACCCGGGTCCCTGGTGCTGTGAGGCAGCAGTGCTAACCACTGTGCCACAATGCCCCCCCCCCCCCCCCCCCGGAAAAATTGCATTAGCAAGCAGCTGGAGTCAAGCTACCAGGAATTCCTGAGGGAGTTTCTCAAATTGAAAATAATTCCACCAAGTATGGTGCCAGTTAATTCATTTAAACTCAGTAGACTCAGTACCTGCATGTGTTAATTTGTATTTTCAGGATACCGGGTAACTGAAGTTATAATACTAATAATAATCTTTATTGTCACAAATAGGCTTACATTAACACTGCAATGAAGTTACCGTGAAAAGCCCCTAGTCGTCAGACTCTGGCGCCTGTTCGGGTGCACAAAGGGAGAATTCAGAATGTGCAAATAACTTAACAGCACGTCTTTCGGGATTTGTGGGAGGAAACCGGAGCACCCGGAGGAATCCCATGCAGACATGGGGAAAATATGCAGACCCCGCACAGACTGTGACCCAAGCCAGGAATCGAACCCAGATCCCTGGTGCTATGAAGCAACAGTCTAATCACTGTGCTGCTGTGCCGCCCAGAAGTTAGCATTTTTAATTTATGCTGGGCGTGTTCAATTACGTATTAATTATGTCATAATATATAATTACAAGGGCAACAGATACGTGGGAACAGCAAAACCTGGAAGTTCCCTTCCAAATCACTCACCATACTGTCTTGGAAATATATTGTCCTTTCTTCACTGTCGCTGGGTCAAAATCTTGGAACTCTCTCCCTAACAGCACTATGTGTGTGCATACACCCAGGAATTACAGTGGTTCAAGAAGGCAGCTCACCACCACCTGCCCAAGAGCAACTAGGAATGAACAATGAATACTAGCCTAGCCAACGACATCCACATCCCTTAGATTAAATTTTTAAAATCTGATCCCAATTTTGGGCATAGCCACATTGCACTCACCACGTAGAGTAGCGAAGAAGCCCTCAATCGCACAGCCGACGGGCCCAAAGACAAAGTAGCCATGCAAGGCTGTGTAAAATGTGACCACAAACCCAAAGAGAATCATGAACAGGTTGGCCACCGCCAGGTTCACTAAAATGTAATTGAGAGGCTACCTTAGTTTCTTGTGCTTGAAAGTGACCGCCAGTCAAACAATTGATGGGCAAGCCGATGACCATCAGCAGAAACACGTAAGCTGCGATGACAGAGAACTCCCAGGGTACAGCCAGGTAATACTGGGAGAACTCGTAAGGACTGCGAACCACTCCAGTCTTGTTGGAGAGCGGGACATAAAAATTTTCTCCTTCTGTGCCGTTCATCTTAAATGGAAATTACGAACAAAAGATTTTTACAATTATAGAAGTTCTCAGTTGTTGGGAGCGTTGGCAGGGAAAAGCAGCACTCTCAGCACTTCCACAAATTCACCCCTTTATATGCTTTTTAAATAGTGCCAAGGATTGGGGGCAAGGGCATAAAGATTTAATGGAATTGACAACCTTAAGCATGATTAAAGAAGATAGAGTCATTTTCCAAAACCTGTTGCAAAGCTCTTTAAGACTTTTCATCACTGTGGATTTCAATTGATGTGCATGTGAAGTTCTAATTAACACATTGAGATAGGTTTTGTGACTAAAGCTTAGATTTTTCAGCATCAGATGTTTGATTTCATAGATTTTACAGTGGAGAAGAAGGCCATTCGGCCCATCGTGTCTGCACCTGCCCTTGGAAAGAGCATCCTACTCGAGCCCACACTATCCCCGTAACCCAGTAAACCCACCTAACCTTTTTGGCATTAAGGGCAATTTAGCATGGCCAATCCATCTAACCTGCACATCTTTGGACTGTGGGAGGAAACCGGAGCACCCAGAGGAAACCCACGCAGACACGGGGAGAACTTGCATACTCCGCACAGACATTGACCCAAGCTGGGAATCGAACCTGGGACCGTGGAGCTGTGAAGCAACTATGCTAACCACTATGCAATATGCTGCCCAAATTGTGATTCATGCTATATGACCAACAAATTGTTTCAATTTCCATAGAGACCTATAATGGTTGAAAGCAGTGGCCTTGATTTTTTTAAAACACAAGATCACTTTTGGGATCTAAGTGCAGCTCAAGATCTACTCTTAAAAATTTGACTTTATTAAACACTCCAAAAATGTACACAATGCATAACACTCATCTATTCGTAGTGTGACATCTGTCCTTGTACACTATCTGTGAGTGCTGTGAAGTCTGGGTTTTAGTTTGAGATGGCCAGTCTCAAACAGTCCATCAGATGGGCATCTGTGAGATGGGTGCGATACTTGGTAAGGCCATCTCACAGAGGTATGTGGAACCAAAGTAGGCCTTCATGTTAAGTGCACAGGATGTCAGAAGAAGATACTTTTCTCTGTTTTCAAGTCCCCAAAAGTTTTTGTCCTTTGACCTAGCTTTCAGCTCTATGTCATTTTGCATGGTGATGATATCCATGTCAAGTCCACTGCTTTGTTAAAACACCTGCTGAAATGTTGCTGCCAGTTCTCCAATATCCACTTGAAGACAATAATTTGAGACAAACATAATTATTGTTCCATCTTGTCTACCTCCAGAAACCGTCTGCTGAATCCCCTTTTCAATTTGTTCAGGTGGTCACAGAGTTTGTTTGGATGGAACCCTTTCTGTTTGACTTGGATTTTCTCCAGATTTGGAAAGCGTTCAGTAATTTTGCTCTTTAACAGAGAGGAACAGAGGCCCAGTTTAACCTTGAACCCATTCACTACACTGATCACGTGTGACAAGCCCCTGGTCCCTCGCCTGCAGATCGCGATTCAGCTCATTCAATTTTGCACATTTGTCTGTGAAAAACGCCAAGTCAAGCAACCATGCATCATTTTTGAATTCAAGTTTCACCATCAGTAGCTGAATCCTGGCTAACTCGAGCTGCTTTGGATTAACTTTTTCTTCCTCAAGGTTCCTTGAAATGATTGTGAGATAACAATTTAAATCAATGAGCTTCACTAATGTCTAAACTCAGATGGTATTGTTCCCCACCCTTCAACCTTTCAAAATCAATCACACACAGATTACACCAATCCAGAATTCCCCATCACTCTTCCCTGCATAACACTACAGCCATCATGAACCTCCACTGATTCCATATTTTCTAGTACATGAAGTTCCAACTTCTCTTTTTCATCGTTAAATGTTTCTTTGCCCTTGTTCTACTATACTGTTGCAATTTTCTCTAGCCCTATAGCCTAACAAACATCATTTGCTTTTCTTATTTTGTTGTTCTTCATTTTCCTGTGCTAATCCTTTTGTTCTACTATCAGTATAATCACTCCGTACTTGTATTATGACATTCTGCTCTTAAGCATAATATTCTAAGTTAGTCATCTATTATTTCCACCTCCATGAATGTTTGTATTTCCACACCCATAATTTTTTACGCTAATGTGACTACAGCTGTAAATATGAATTAAGGCGCACCCTTAACAACCATAAATGGTCAGCACAACTTCTTCGTATAACTAATATAAAATAAACATAAACCAACACCTCAATCACTTTGTTTGTTGGTGCTTCTTACTATTTGAAAGAGAGACTAGCCAACTAAAACAGTCCAAGTACTTTCTCTATGGTCAAGTTCTATCTGCTAGGGTCTGGCAGAATGGAATACAATGTTGACAAATGTGAGGTTATCCATTTTGGTAGGAATAACAGCAAAAGGGATTATTATTTAAATGATTATTTAAATGCAGAGGGACCTGGGTGTCCTCGTGCATGAGTCGCAAAAAGTTGGTTTACAGGTGCAACAGGTGATTAAGAAGGCGAATGGAGTTTTGTCCTTCATTGCTAGGGGGATGGAATTTAAGACTAGGGAGGTTATGCTGCAATTGTTTACGATGTTGGTGAGGCCACACCTGGAGTATTGTGTTCAGTTTTGGTCTCCTTACCTGAGAAAGGTTACCTGAGAAAGGACGTACTGGCGCTGGAGGGCTTGCAGAAGGGATTCACTAGGTTAATTCCAGAGTTGAGGGGTTGGATTACGAGGAGAGGTTCAGTAGATTGAGAAGGGACTCGTTGGATTTTAGAAGGATGCGGGGAGGGGGGGGGGGGGGGGGGGGGGGGGGGGGGGGGGGGGATCTTATAGAAAGATATAAAATTATGAAGGAATAAATAGGATAGATGCAGGCAGGTTGTTTCCACTGGCGAGTGAAAGCAGAACCAGGGGGCATAGCCTCAAAATAAGGGGAAGTAGATTTAGGCCTGAATTTAGGAGGAACTTCTTCACCCAAAGGGTTGTGAATCTGTGGAATTCCCTGCCCAGTGAAGCGGTTCAGACTCCTTCATTAAATGTTTTCAAGATAAAGATGGATAGATTTTTTTGAAGAATAAAGGAATAAAGGGTTATGGTGTTTGGGCCGGAAAGTGGAGCTGAGTCCACAAAAGATCAGCCATGATCTCACTGAATGGCAGAGCAGGCTCGAGGGGCCAGATGGCCTACTCCTGCTCCTAGTTCTTATGTTATGTTCTTATGTTATCTAAGCCGTAGAGTGCATATATTTCCAGTTTTTAGTTCCAATATGCATAATATCTTTCATTTGTCTGAACTGAAGGTTGTTTCCCATTGGTCACAGTGTACAAACTCTGTCAAGCTCTTTGTAAAATCTTGATGGCTTAATGAACCTTAATTCTGAAAGATTTGCAAATTTAACTACTTTAGACTGAAGTGCGACTCGATGTCAGTCATGTCTACAAGGAACAGGAGGGATCCCAGTCGAGCATAGGACCGACCCTCACTGTAACTGCATTCCCTGAGCAACCAGTTGTTGTTTCCTTTAATTTACTCTGGTAGATTCAAATATTGATGATAAGCTTTAACCATACGATTAATTTCATCTGAGAATCTACATAAATGTTTAGTTCCTGATACACACAATTGATGTAGTGTCATACTTCAATCCAAGGTGGTTAAATTGGAAAATGATCTGGAAATAAGCTAGTCAGGCTATGCAACCAAGATTTTATAACAAGTTTGGCAGCGTTTAGATCTGGATGGATCAGCGACAAACAAAGTTTGACATAAACAAATGAAAGATGTATTAGAACTAAGAATAAGCCTCAAAATAAGGGGAAATAGATTTAGTACTGAACTTAGGAGGAACTTCTTCACTCAAAGGGTTGTGAATCTATGGAATTCCCTGCCCAGAGAAGCAGTTGAGGTTTTCAATCCAGAAATCATTCCATGGCTTGGATAGAACATACTAAAAGGAAAGTTGAAAGCGCTTTCGGGGTATTAGTTGACTCGTCATCATGTTTAATTAGTATGAGGCACCAATGCAAAAGTGAATGAGGTGCTGACGTATTTAGGAAATTAATTGTATTCTGAAATCATGCAGAAATATGTGATGGAATTTTCCCAAGCTTCTGCCAGCGGTGGGTGTGGGGGCGAATATGGCAGGATGCCCAGAAATCAATTTCATGCCAGTGTGAATTTACAGCAGGATCTTCCTGGATTGGATACTCCATTAGAGGTTGGCATAGAACTCATTTGTGTCCCAATGAAGGGATGAAGAGGGAGGCCCAATACCCCATGCCAATCTCTTCACGATGCCAGTGTGCAACTCATCTAAACAATGCCTGGGGCAGGATGGAGGCAGCCTGCAATCCTGGAACACCACAGCAGTGGTTCGAGATTTCCTGCAGGTGCACTTTCCAGATTAGTGTCCTGGAGGAAATCCATGGTCTCAGAGTGCTCCCAGGGATCTATCTTCATTTTCAGAAAGTCCACCATCTTTCTCCAATGGTGGGTCAGTGATTTTGGACTCCATTTCACTATGGCACTTGGACATGATGGTGGACCATGCACCATCCAGGCTTGCTCCACCACTGAATTTTCTTTTAAATTATTTTTTATGGGATGTGGGCTTTGTTGGCTGGGCCAGCATTTGTTGCCCATCCTTAATATCCCTTGAGAAGTGGTGGTGAGCTGCTTTCTTGAACTGTTGCAGTTCAGGTGATGGTAGGTACACCCATAGTGCTGTTACAGAGGGAGGTCCAGGTTTTTGACCCAGTGACAATAAAGAATGTTGAGTGGTTTGGGGGGAGAACTTCCGAGTGATGGCATTCCCATGTACCATGTTTGGAAGGTACTGCCTAATGCGTCTAGATGAGTCCCTGCAGTGCATCTTGGAGATGTTATACACTGCTGCTACTGTGCATTGGTGGTGGAGGGAGTGAATATTTGTGGAAGGGATGCCAATCAATCAGACTGCTTTGTTTTGGATGGTGTCGAGCTTCCTGAGTGTTGTTGGAACTAAACTCATCCAGGCAAGTGGGGAGTATTCCATCACACTTCTGACTTGCGCCTTGTAGATTGTGGACAGGATTTGGAGAGCCAGGAGGTGAGTTACTCGCCGCAGGATTCCTAGCCTCTAACCTGCTCTTGTAGCCACAGTGAGTTTCTGGTCAATAGTAACCTCCAGGATTCTGACAGTGGGGGATTCAGTTATGGTAATGCTACTGAATGTCAAGGGGCGATGGTTTGATTCTCTCTTATTGAAGATGTTCATTGCCGGCACTTATGTGGCACGAATGTTCTGGAGCACAAGTCTTCAGTACTTTTGCCGAAATATTGTCAGGGCCTATAGCCGTTGCAGAATCCAGTGCCTTCACCTATTTCTTGAATCGAATTGGGTGTAAACTGGCATCTATGATGTTGAGGACACCTGGGGGAGACCGGGATAGATATTCCACTTGACACTTCTGGCTGATGCTTCAGCGAATGTTTCAGCCTTGACTTTGGACTGGTTGGTGTTCCAGAGACCCAGGGTAACACTCTGGGGACCTGTGTTTGAATCCCACCATGATGGTGGAAATTGAATCCAATAAATATCTGGAATTAAAAGACTAATGATGACCATGAAACCAGTTGGTTCATTAATGTCCATTAGGGTTGAAAATCTGCAGTCATCACGTGTTCTGGCAGACATATGGGGCAGAATTCTCCGCTCCCCACATGGCGTGGGAGAATCGTGGGAGGGCCTCCCGACATTTTTTACGCCCCCAGCGATTCTCCCCCTCCCCGGTCGGAAAAATCGCCGCTCGCCGTTTTCCACGGCGAACGGCGATTCTCCGAGCCCGATGGGCCGAGCGGCCGGCCCTTCACGCCCGTTTCACCACGGCAGCAACCACACCTGGTCGCTGCATTCGCGAAATGGGCGCCAGATGCCCGTTTGGGGCATCTAGGGGCCCGATTGGCATGGGAGCACCACGACTGTGCTTGGGAGGGGATAGGCCCGCATTCGGTGCCCACCGATCGTCGAGCCAGCGTCCAAAACGGATGCACTCTTTCCCCTCCGCCGCCCGGCAAGATCAAGCTGCCACGTCTTGCCGGGCGGCTGAGGGGAAAGACGGCCACTGCGCATGCGCGGCTCGCGCCGTCTGCACGTTGAAGTCATCCGCGCATGTGCGGGTTGGAACCGGCAACCCGCGCATGCGCGGATGACCTCACAGATGCACCGTTTTGCGCATCATTTCTGGCGCTACAGGGTCACGGCCAGGAAAGACGGAGGCCCGCTCCTAGCCCCCCGGGGAGGGGTGAATTAGGTGTGGGGAGCGGGCCCCGAGGCCGTCGTGAACCTCGGCTGATTTCACGACGGCCATCCCGATTTTTATCGGGAGCAGAGAATACCGCCCATGATTGCAGATCCACAGCAATGTGGTTGACTATTAAATGCCCTCTAAAATGGCCTAGCAAGCTACTCAGTTGTAATAAAACCGTTACAAAGTTTAAAAGGAAAAAAAACAGACGGATCATCCGGCATCAACTTTGGCACTGGAAACGATAATGGCAAACTTAGCCCTGTCGACCGTCCAAATTTCTCCTTACTAACATCTGGGGCATGTGCCAAATTTCAGAGAGCTGTCTCACAGACTAGCCAAACAACAGTCTGACACAGTCATACTCACGGAATCATACCTTACAGAGATTGTCACTGCTGGGCTCCTCCATCATTAAATGGGGATATTTTTGGAGTGAGTTGTTTAATTGTCCATCACCATTCACGACTGGATGTGTGAGGACTGCAGACCATGGGCATGAATCCCGCCCCGCCAGCTGCCGAATTCTCCGGCGCTGGAGATTTGTCGAGGGCGGGAATCGCGCCGCGCAGGTTGGCGGCTGCTCACAGCAGCCCTCCCGGTGATTCTCCGGCCCGCAATGGGCTGAAGTCCCGCCCGTTCTGTGCAGGTCCCGCTGGCGTAAATTGGAGTAGGTCCCTTACCAGCGAAACCTGGCGGTGTGAGCAGGCTCCGGGGCCCTCGGGGGTGCGCGGGGCGTTCTAGCCGCCGGAGGGGTGCCCCCACGGTGGCCTGGCCCACGATCGGGGCCACCGATCCGCGTGCGGGCCTGTGCCGTGGGGGCACTCTATTCCTCCGTGCCGGCGGTGTAAGCCTCTGCGATGGCAGGCGCGTAGGTGAACCCCCCTACGCATGCGCGGGGTGACGTCAGCAGTTGCTGACGCACCCGCGCATACGCGGACCCCGGAGTCCCTTTGGCCCCGGCTGGGGCAGTGTCAAAGGCCTTCCACGCCGGCATGGCGCATCTTTGGGGCGGACCAACGCCAGAGTGGTTGCCGCCACTCTACTCCGCCGTTTCTGCCCGCTCCAACGATTCTCGGAGAATCCCACCCCTTAGATCTGATCCATTGGTTGTGGGATCGCTTAGCTCTGTCTATCACTTGCTGCTTATGTTATTTAGCATGCAGGTTGTCCTGTGTTGGAGTTTCACTAGGTTGACACCTTAACCTTCGGTATGCCTGGTGCTGCTCCTGGTATGCCATCCTGCACGCTTCATTGAACCAGGTTTGATCCCCTGGCTTGGTGGTAATGGTCGTGTGGAGGCTATGCCGGGCCATGAGGTGGCTGCGTACAATTCTGATGCTGCTGAAAGCCCACACCTCATGGATTCTAAGTCTTGAGTTGCTAGATCTGTTCTGAATCTATCCCATTTAGCACAGTGGTAGTGCCACACAACACAGTATCCTCAATGTGAAGACGGGACTTTGTCTCCACAAGGACTGTGCAGTGGTCACTCCTATACTATCATAGACAGATGCATTTACGGGAGGCACATTAGTGAGGGTGAGGTCAAATATGGTTTTCCCTCTTGTTGGTTCCCTCATCACCTGTCACAGGTCCAGTCATGCTCACAGAATCATAGCTTACAGAGAATGTCCCTGACACCACTACCACCATCCCTGGGTATGTCCTGTCTCACTAGCAAGACAGACCCAACAGAGATAGCGGCACAATAGCATACGATTGGGAGGGGGTTACCAAGGGAGTCCTTAACATCGACTCTGGACCCCATGAAGCCTCATGGCTTCAGGTCAAACATGGGCAAGGAAGCCTCCTGCTGTTAGCCACACATTATCCACCGTCAGCTGATGAATCAGTACTCCTCCATGTACTCCACACCACTTGCAGGTAGTCCTGTGTTGTGGCTTCACCAGGTTGACACTTCAATTTTAGGTATGCCTGGTACTGCTCCTGGTATGCCATCCTGCACGCTTCATTGAACCAGCTTTGATCCCCTGGCTTGGTGGTAATGGTCGTGTGGAGGCTATGCCGGGCCATGAGGTGGCTGCGTACAATTCTGATGCTGCTGAAAGCCCACACCTCATGGATTCTAAGTCTTGAGTTGCTAGATCTGTTCTGAATCTATCCCATTTAGCACAGTGGTAGTGCCACACAACACAGTATCCTCAATGTGAAGACGGGACTTTGTCTCCACAAGGACTGTGCAGTGGTCACTCCTATACTATCATAGACAGATGCATTTACGGGAGGCACATTAGTGAGGGTGAGGTCAAATATGGTTTTCCCTCTTGTTGGTTCCCTCATCACCTGTCACAGGTCCAGTCATGCTCACAGAATCATAGCTTACAGAGAATGTCCCTGACACCACTACCACCATCCCTGGGTATGTCCTGTCTCACTAGCAAGACAGACCCAACAGAGATAGCGGCACAATAGCATACGATTGGGAGGGGGTTACCAAGGGAGTCCTTAACATCGACTCTGGACCCCATGAAGCCTCATGGCTTCAGGTCAAACATGGGCAAGGAAGCCTCCTGCTGTTAGCCACACATTATCCACCGTCAGCTGATGAATCAGTACTCCTCCATGTACTCCACACCACTTGCAGGTAGTCCTGTGTTGTGGCTTCACCAGGTTGACACTTCAATTTTAGGTATGCCTGGTACTGCTCCTGGTATGCCATCCTGCACGCTTCATTGAACCAGCTTTGATCCCCTGGCTTGGTGGTAATGGTAGAGTGGAGGCTATGCCACTGCACTATTGCCTCTCCACACTCCAGCAAGAAACATCCAGATGCATAATTAATGAGGTCGGTATTGGAAGATTTGGTGTGATTTTGTGTTGGTTGCCGCAACGGGAAACACTCCACGTTCCCGCCCCTGCCACATCACTTAGTCTCAAAATGGGAGAATTCTGCACTGTGTTTCTAAATCAGAGTATACCTTGATTCATTGTTCAAATTCCAGATACCATCAGTAAAAGTACTTGTATTTCAGTAACCGCATTATGTTCTATAAAGCTGTACTGAAAAGCAGGCCTGCTTTCTTAATGTCTTTGGATCACCAAAACTCACTGAGGAGTAATAATTTGCAACACTTAGCAGTGATATGCAAGGTAATGGTATTACAGTTTCCTGTCTCAAGCTACATAGAATAAATGTATCTCCCCATAAAATCTTAAGGAATTTGATTCACATTATGTTTGTTGGTCAATTTGGAATTTTTATGGGATGCAAGGTACACTGAATTGATAATTATTTATGATTAACTGGGTTAGTTCCGGCCAGATTCACTGACAGATGTTATAATGACAGACTTAGAACAAAATGGATAGTCATCTTAAAAGACTATTTGCTTTAGTGATGAGTCTTCATCCTCTAATGTGATTCACATTCCCTTCTAAGCAGTATTGGATTTATAGGCAATGACAAGATTCAATCAACGGTAAGTGGCATAAGCCGCCGTCCACAGTACCGGGGATAAGACAGAATCTAAAGTAAACAAATTTTGAGATCCAACGACAACAGTTGGAATCTTATTTATGCACAGACTTTTCACAAAGAGGAATGCCTCCAAGTGATTTTCAAGAGGTTTTCCGGATAGCGAATAGGAAGTGGGACACAACAAGGACATTGTGTTGACTGTCCTGCTCTTCTTAGAATAGTGCCATGTGATCTTTTACATGCATCTGAGTGAGAAAGCAATCTGTTCATCCAAAAGATGGCAACTCAACAATGCAGTACTCCTTCACTAATGCACTGAAGTGTCAGTCTACAATATTTATTCAAGTCTCTGGTGAGGTATGAATTTACAACTTTCATGTTCCTCGGTGAGAATAGTATCATTGGGACATGATTGACGCAAGGAAAATCGCAAATATAAAGAGGCAATTTAATAAATATTTTCAACCATAGGTGCACCCAGTTCTGTCACCACATCAGAAATTAGAATAAAACTTAAGGTTTTTATGTGGTGAATGTATAAGCACTAGTAATTCACCAGTATACTGTGTTGCATTATGCCACGCCATTAACCCTGTGGGCTCCATCTATGGGCCACTGTGTGGCTTCACCCACAAGGGGAGATGTGGAGCATGTACGGGCTCCGCCCATGGCTCCGCCCCTTATAGGAAGTATAAGAGCAGCTGACCTGCAGGACCGCCTTCAGTAATGTTCCAGTCGCAGGCAGGCAAAGTTGTAAGCTGATTAAAACCACTGTTTACTTCGACTCGAGTCTCCGAGTGAATTGATGGTCGCATCATTTTAGTTTTGATATATTTTCTCACAAAGATTGAATAAAAGGGGACGTGAACCTTTGTACCAATTGTTACTGAAACTACAGCTTAGAGCAGGGGTGGGCAAACTTTTCCGTGCAAGGGCCACATTCAGAAATTCACAATTCACAAAGGGCCGCATAGTATATTAAGTAAAATAATTACTTCACCCGGTTATGATTCTGGGCGGCTCATATAGAACATAGAACAGTACAGCACAGAACAGGCCCTTCGGCCCTCGATGTTGTGCCGAGCAATGATCACCCTACTCAAGTCAACGTATCCACCCTATACCAGTAAGTAACCCAACAGCTCCCCCCCCCCATTAACCTTAAAAAAAAAATTTAAAAAAAAAAAATTTTTTTTTTTTAATTTTTTTTTTTTTTTTTTAATGACTTGGTGGGCCGCAGAAATACCTTTGGCGGGCCGCATGCGGCCCGCGGGCCGTAGTTTGCCCACCCCTGGCTTAGAGGTTATGAAATGTGCAGGGACAGTGTCAGTCTTATTTAAATAGGAAAAAAGTCAACAACGCAAAATTGCCTGATATTTGGCAAAGATTAGGAATTCATTGGAAGCTTTGTTTATTTACACTGGAGCAACACAGAGTAATCTTTTGAGTTATTTGTTTAAATTATTATTTTTGAATTTTGTGTTATTAGTTTGCTTCCAGTGCATGAACACATTTCTGAAAGTTTTACTTATAGTACAAGGGTAAAGCAACTAATCAAAATTATAACAGGGAAGCTGCTGTTATAACAACAGATTGCACAAACCAGCAGTTCCTTCAGTTTGATAGAAGCAAAGCTGAACATCTTGTTCAACTCTTGCCACACCCAGACTTTAGGCAATTTTATGCTTCTCTCAAGGCAACTACAGATTTGGGGCGCGTCCCCTCCCCTCCCGCCTCCAGGACCTACTTTGAGAATGGTCCAGGGACCTAGGGCGCGATTCTCCGCTGCCCACGACGGGTCGGAGAATAGCGGGAGGGCCTTCCCGACATTTTTCCCGACCTCCCGCTATTCTCCCCCCCCCCCGCCCCCCCCCCCCCCCCCACGGCCGCCCCACGCCACAAATAGCTGCTCGCCGTTTTTTACGGCGAACAGCGATCCTCCCCTGGCCGATGGACCGAGTTCCCAGGCCTTTACGGCCGTTTTCACGAACGCAAACACACCTGTTCTCACCGTTCGTGAAAACGGCCGCAAAGTGCCGTTCCGGACAACCATGGCACCGATTGGCACGGCCGCACCACGGCCGTGCCAAGGGTGGCATGGGCCCGCGATCGGTGGGCACCGATCGCGGGCAGCGGGTCCGATACCCGCGCACTCTTTGTTCCTCCGCCGCCCCACAGGATCAGTCCACGGGGCGGCTGAGGGGCATGAAGGCCCGCGCATGCGCGGGTTTGACGCATATGCGTGATGACGTCATCCGCGCATGCGCGGGTTGGAGCCGTCCAACCCGTGCATGCGCGGCTGATGTCATCGTGCGCATCAGCCGGCGTGACGCTTGGCGCTCGGGCTTAGCGACGGTCACTAAGCCCGCGATGCCGTGCTTCGCGGGGCAGCGCTGCTATGTCCAGTGCCCGGGGGGGAGAATCGGGTCCCGGGAGGGGGCGCGGAGGTTGCCGTGAAACACAGCCAGTTTCACGGCAGCCTTTACGACTCTCCACATTTGCAGAGAATCGCGCCCCTAGGGCGGAATTCTCTGACCTCCTGCCAGGTCGGAGAATCGACGTGGTGCCACGCGAATCACGCGACGCCCTCCGATGCCGTGACGCTATTCTCCGATTTGTGGCAAAATGGGCGCCACGCATGGCACCCGGCCACTCAGCGAATCGCCAAAAACAGTCGCAGCGGGGATTCTCTGCTGGAGCAGGGATTCTCCGGGCCGATGGGCCGAAGTCCCGCCGGCATGACCGGATTTCATGCCAGTGCCATCCTAACATGGTATAAAGCAGCGTCAGCCAGTCATCCTGGCTGACGCTGCGGGAGGAGGTGGGTGATGGCGTGGAGGGGGTCCCGGTGATGGGGGGGGGGGGGGGGGTTGACGACATTGGGGGTGGGGAGCCCGGGAGGTGGGGGCAGCACGGCCCTGTCTGCGCGCAGTGTGTGGCGGCTGTCTGGGGTTGGGGGGGAGGGGGTAGCGGGGTTGGGGGGGGCACACATCCGGGGATGGGGGGGGACACATGTGGGGGTGGGGGGGTGGCACACACATCCAGGGGTGGGGGTAGGTGTGAGGGTGGCCCACACATCGGGGGGTTGGGGCACACATCCAGGGGTGCTGGGGGAAGGGGCCCACACATCTGGGTGTGAGGGTCGGGAAGGAGCGGTGGATGGGCCAGGCTGCACCTTTGGCAATTGGGATGGCGTTCGGCCACCCTGTTCTGTCTGCTGCCCACTAGATGCACCAGGGACGGTTTGGGGGGGGGGGGGCGGAGAGCTGTTGTTGGAGTTGCCCACCCATCGCTGCTAGAGTCCCTGCGGGCTGGCTGTCCATGCGCTGGCCGGGGGCGGTGCCTGCCAGGTGCGCCCAGTTGGTCTGCGTCGGCTGGCCGTCCAGGCGATGGATGCGGGCGGTGTCCGCCAGGTGCTCTGGGTCGGTCACCGCGTGGCCCTGCGACACACAATACACCATCATGGTTAGGCAGGTGGAGGGGGGTGTGGGTCGCGGCACGGGGTGAGGGGGGAGTGCTGAGGGGACAGTGCTGAGGGGAAATGGCTGGGGGTAGTGTGCTGAGTGGAAATGGCTGGGGGTAGTGTGCTGAGGGAGAAGGGCTGAGGGGGAGAGTGCTGAGGGGGAGAGTGCTGAGGGGGAGAGTGCTGAGGGGGGCTGAGGGGGAGAGTGCTGAGGGGGGCTGAGGGGGAGAGGGCTGAGGGGGAGAGTGCTGAGGGGGAGAGTGCTGAGGGGGAGAGCGTCTCCAGTTCGTGGTTGGTGAACCGGGGCGTGCTCGGCGTGGCGCCATGTTGCTCCATCGGCAGCCTATGCGCTCGCATCGATTACGTGGCGTCGTGTCTCCGACGCTGCTCCGAGGCCGCGCCCCCGTGTTTCCTTGTATGGCGCAGAATGGGGTCCCGGAACGGGCGCCGACTGCGGAGTGAAACACTCCCGTTTTGGTGCCGGCGCTGACACTCTGCCGTCAGAGCGGAGAATCGCGCCCCTATTTCCAGGCAGAGTACAGCAGTACCGCTTCTGGCCACTATAGCACTGTGCCTGGTTGAAGAGCTGTTGGTCAATCAGATTGGCCAACAGCTCTCATGGGCACTTCCTTCTAAGGGTGGATGAAAGTCTCGCCCATTGCCAATCAATGCTTAAATAGCCTTCCGAGAGTTAGCGGGGATTTATTACGCGCCAACTCTCAGGGTGCTCACCTTTTACCTTTTGAGACTGTGTAAGAGTTTCAGCTACAATGCACAGGTCAAGTCAGTGTTAATCTAAATCTTGCACTCTACATCTACTTTGAATTTGTTATTAAACATTTAAACTATCCCTAATTTATCCCATTGGTAGATCCTGGAAAAAATCTAAAATGCTATAAGGGCAGCATGGTAGCATGGTGGTTAGCATAAATGCTTCACAGCTCCAGGGTCCCAGGTTCGATTCCCGGCTTGGTCACTGTCTGTGTGGAGTCTGCACGTCCTCCCCGTGTGTGCGTGGGTTTCCTCCGGGTGCTCCGGTTTCCTCCCACAGTCCAAAGATGTGTGGGTTAGGTGGATTGGCCATGCTAAATTGACCATAGTGTCCTAAATAAGTAAGGTGAGGGGGGGTGGGTTATGGGTATAGGGTGGATACGTGGGTTTGAGTGGGGTGATCATTGCTCGGCACAATGTCGAGGGCCGAAGGGCCTGTACTGTTCTATGCTAAAATGGAGATTGTAACAACACTTCTAATAACTCCTGAAATAAGAACCCAGATGTATCTGAATGCACAGTATGAAACACTTCAAGTAAACTAAATATTTCTGCTTTAAGTTTTATTGCTGATATAGTTTTGGTCTGGTGGGTAAATGCAATAACCAAATGAGACACTGTAATACGATTTGTAGCTACTTTAAAGCTGCTCTTCTTCAGCTGATTTAAGAAATTAGTTCCTGAAATAAATGCATTTTAACAAGCTTTTCTTAAGTATCCTGAAAGGACTTCCTCGAATCTTTTCTAATCTCTTTGATTCCGTGTGCTTGTCTGGTTTCGCAAACATCATGAAGGATAATGAAATGCTACTTTGGCCATCTGCTGCAAGCTGCATTTAAATGAAAATTAGCGGCCTTTTGCTTACTTTTTTCTTCTTTAGGTTTTATGGGGTATCTTTTCCTTTCTTTAAGTTCAATTTTTGTCCATTTAACTTCAATGTAGACCTTTGTCCAATTTTTAAAAAGTGTATCAATTGACGCACATTTTATTTTAATTTTCTGCCTACTTTGCCCGTACAGACGTGGAAGGAAGTTCATCCAAACTTTTTTTATTGAAAGATAGTTAGCCATTAAACAGCTTATGTTATAACTCCATGAGCATTGTGACACTGAATTCTTCAGGTGAAGAAGTTACATAAGAATATAATGTCCATTAGTCATATGATCCAATTAATGCCAATTAATGCACCATGCAGCGCCGGCCCTAGGGTTGCTGGCGCCCCGGGCAAGCTGAGCTTCGGCGCCCTTGGGGGGGGGCGGGGGCCGGGGGGGGGGGGGGGGGGGGGGGCGGGGGGGCGGGGGCCGGGGGGGGGGGGGGGGGCGGGGGGGGGGGGGGGGGGGGGCCGGGGGGGGGGCGGGGGGGGGGGGCCGGGGGCCGGGGGGGGCCGGGGGCCGGGGGCCGGGGGCCGGGGGGGGCCGGGGGGGGGGCGGGGGCCGGGGGGGGGGCCGGGGGCCGGGGGGCGGGCGGGGCCGGGGGGGCCGGGGCCGGGGGGGGGCCGGGCCGGGGGGGGGGGCCGGGGCCGAGATGGGGGGGCGGGGCCGAGAGGGGGGGCGGGACCGAGGGGGGGGGCGGGGCCGAGAGGGCCTCCGATCTTTTCCGCATTCTCAACGTCGAACCCGCTTTCAGTTGTCCAGGACTTGAAGCTCCGGAATGCTCTCCTTTACGACACTCCGTTAGTCTACTTTTTTGATGAATGACCAAGATTCCTGTCACCTGATCCAACCGCGCCTCATGTGACTTGATGTCAAATTTTGTTTGATAACCATTCTGTGCAGCACCCTCGACTTTAAAGATGCAGTGAAATGAAAGCGGTTGTTGACAACATCATGACTGTTGGTGACTTCCTGTCTATGACATAAAAACATCTGCCAGTTTACAATAATAACCCTTCACTTACTTTCCCATTGAGTAAAAATAGGAAAAGAAAAACCCTACGTCCAAAAATAGTATTTTCCCAGCACCGCGGCGGAGTCTGTTTATTTACTTTTGTTAATAAATCCACAGATGAAGAGCACTTATACAAACATGTAATGGGTTTCTTCTATCTTTATTCTCGCACACATGGCGGGGGGGGGGGGGGGGGTGCGGGTGTGTGGGGAACTGGTGAGCGAATGTCTTCAGTAAATGTGGCAAGACTTTACATCAGGGCGTCAGACGTTTGTGTCTCGGGCTTCTGACGATATTGTTAAACCCATAAGCTTTGCCCAAGGCCTTAACGAACTACCACTGCTCAATGGGCACTCCACTGCTTCATAAAATGGCTGTATTCCAACACAGATCTTAAGGTCTCAGAACAGCAGCCACGCAGTGAGCTCTGTAGATTGCCCGCATCACATACTAAACAGGGGAGAGAAAAAAGATTACAGATTAAAATCTGTACCCGGGGGGGGAGCGGACCCGAGGGGGGGGCGGGGCCGGGGGGGGCGGACCCGCGGGGGGGGGCGGGGGGGGGCGGACCCGAGGGGGGGGCGGGGGGGGCGGACCCGAGGGGGGGCGGGGGGGCGGACCCGAGGGGGGGGCGGGGGGGCGGACCCGAGGGGGGGGCGGGGCGGGCGGACCCGAGGGCGGGGCGGGCGGACCCGAGGGGGGGGCGGGGCGGGCGGACCCGAGGCGGGGGGGGAGCGGACCGAGCGGGCGGGCGGACCGAGGGGACGGACCGCGGGGAATGCGGCCACCGCGCATGCGCTGGTTGGCGCCGGCCCAACTGCGCATGCGCGGGACCCGAGTCTGGCGCCCCCGAGCACATGGCGCCCCGGGCAACAGCCCGAGTTGCCGGTGCCTTGAGCCGGCCCTGGCACCATGTCATCTAGTATTGAATTGCTTCAGTGGATGTGTTAATTGTGCAGACTACAGATTGCATCTGGAACCATCTTGTTCTATATGTTGCAGTAATGCACTGAGAAATGTTTTTCTCTCACTGGGCTACTGGAGCAATGCTATTTTGTAACCTTTGATCAAACTTACGTGAATTAATTATGGCATTTGTGAGACTGCTTATTATGTTGGAGGGAAAATAAGGGGCTGGATTCGCCGCTTTGCGACGCCGGAAACAATAATCGCAATCAGACAGAGAATCGCAAGTAATTGAAAAATTGATGTTTGCGCCATTGCGATGTCAAGCTCCTATCCGTTGGTGGGAGCAAAATCAAAGTTTGTACCCCCTGCGGGCGGATCCATACAAAACTGTCTTTTGCATGGATTTCAATATGATTCGCGGTTTGGACATTTCATGCTCCACTCATCCATGATGCTCTCCCCTCTTAAACATAAGTCACACAGGCACAAATTGGTACAAGTATTTACAAGTGGGGCCTGGGTGCCATGGCTGTTGAGGGGGAGTGAGAAGGTAAGAAAACTGTTAAAATGCTCCAAAATTGTTAGGCTTGCTGAGGGTTGGCTGCCTGGACCAGGGGGAGTAGTGAAAAACGTCTTGGTGCCAACTCCGTGGACTGGGGATGTTCTCCCCTGGGATTGGGGTTTTCTCAGACTGCTATTGCTGCAGTATGTAATTTAAATGCACCCCTTTTGTGCCACTTGCAGGCCCCTTTCTGTTCAGTCTGCTGACTGCTCACTGTGTCTTTTCAGTGTTGACAGAGCCTCTGTTCATCTGGGAGTCCACCCAGGCCGCTGCTCGGGAAACCCTCAGACCCCAGCTGAATCATCAATGAGGTGGGCGTGGTCAAGCTCAATAACTGGCCGCCAGTTTCTGGCAATCCTCAGTGCACTCATCATAGGGCACATGCCCTGCCCAAACCTCCAGAACACCCACCACCCCAACCCCCCACATCCCTACCCAGCACACCCAGGCCCAGCCATCCCTAACACCAATTAAACAGAGGTTTGAGGCAAGTCGGAACTTTTGTGCAAAAGAGTTTGATGCTGACTATATATATACATGGTTGGGCCCTGACCCCTAACTATCATCTATGTTCCACACCCATGCCAACTTGAGTGATCTCTAACTTTCTTATTTTACATTGCCTACTGCTGCTTCTAGGTGTTACACCAGTTCGCACATCAGAAGTGTCTCGCCCTCTGCCCAGTGATGCCCTTGGCGGCCGTCCTCTGGATGGGTCAAGCCAACTTCCGGGTATCACAGGTGATGACATGTCAGTCTGTTCTGCCACTGCCCATAAGATGTGCTAGCATCAGGTGGGGGTGATTTGGAAGCGCTGTTGTGTTCCAGCACCTCTTTTTTGGGAGGCACCAGAATTGGTCAAATAAATTCCTCCTCCCTCGGGGTGTTCGATGGCCTCCGGGCTACAACATGGGATGGAGGTGAGGCCGGAGTGAGATCTTGAGGCTCTGCCATCACCTGGTGCTGCCAGTCCAGAAGGTTCTCCCTCATCTAAACCATGGTCTCGATGCCCTCAACCATGGAGCACTGAGACTGGGACACATCCCTCAGCAAGTGAGTCATGTCCCTCACTGCCTCTGTCATGTCCCTCGCTGCCATTGTCATGTCCCTCTGACACTGTGCCGTGCTCCTCTGAGAATGTGCCATGTCCCTCTGTGACTGGCCAAGGCCAGTCTGCACCTGGCCAATGCTCTTGATGCCCCCAGCCATAGTCTTTTGTGACTAGGCCAAGCACTGGAGTGCTGCAGCAATATCCGTGTGGGTCTGGGACATGTCTGCCTATGACTGGGCTCCCCTGTCCTGCACCTCAGCCATCTACTGCACAGTGTGCCCCAAGCCTTGGGACGTCTTGACCCATGGCTTTGACTTCTTGCCCCAGGCCTTCCACTGCAGACGCCACTGTTCAGTGTTGACCAGGGCACCATGCATTGTCGGCACCATCTCCTCGCCAGCGAGAATTCTGGCCAAGGACAGAAATTGGTAGTGTTATGACCCCTGGCTAGTGTATGGCCAATTCCAACCCCACTTGATCCTGAGTCACAACACAGTTGAAATTAACATTTAATTCTTAGAAAACACCTAAAGTCATTTGCTGCCAATAACTACAGTCACCAGGTTTGTAAATTTAAACACAATTACTTTTTATGAATAACAAAAACTATATAGGCAGCAAATACAACTATTATCTAATTCCTAACCCACCTTCTTTAACTCGCCCCACTCTCTACACACACATACAAGACAGACCAGCACAGAGAGGAAAGAGCAGGGGAAATACAAAATGTAAAAGGATAAAAGTCTCTGTTTCAGAGGGACATCTTTCCAGTTTGATTCTCTTAGGGTAGGCCTTCAGTTGGATGAGAAATTTCCTTTCAGTCTGCAATGGTTTTCACTGTAGATCATTGGGACATCAAGACGTCTCTGTAGATTCAGAAACAGTAGGTAGGAAGCATTTTTGGAGAAAGCGAGAGAGAGAGAGAGAGAAAGTCACAGCTTCTTCTCTCAGCATCCAGGACCTTCTCTCCAGGTTGACTGAAAACCCCACCTGGTTGAACCCAATCACTGCCTGTTGTCGAGCAGGATGCAGTCCTTCACCAATCCATTGGCTACCAGCCAACAAATTGAACCAATTTCCTCCGATCTCTTGGATGCCATAATGTCTGAGCTCAACTCTTTAAAATCTAAATCTTCACAGCACCGTGTACTATTTTACAACTTTTGAGTTCCTCACTTCTGCTCAACTTAAAGGTGTATGTCCATTAAATATCCAGAAATAATCATGGTAGATATTTATAAACATTATAAACATTGCAGTTAGTTTCACAGACGCTACTTACAATCCTCTCAAGTATGAAGGGAAATGAGGTTAAACAATCCAGACAGCTGGTTGTATGTGCAAGCTGTCAATCATAGCCTAGTAAAATCAGTTTCACATTGATATGGATAAAAACCATTCAGATCAAAGATCTGAGAGGGTTTGAACCTGATGGTGTTTTCACTTTCTCAGAATTTACTTTGGCTGCCTGAGACAGCAGGTGCACTGCGCAGGTGAATTTTAAAGCACTGATTTTTTTTCACAGTCTATCTGGACTGTACTCTAGCTTCCAGGCAGGGATCTATGTAAAAGTGGGTTTCCTGGCAGGGGTCTCTCTCTTATGGGGCGTCTTGGGTTATGCTTCTTCGTGTAACAGAAGCTGCTTCCTTGATGTATGCTCTGACAAAGGAAGGTTCAGACTTGGAGATAGGTTTAACACATTTATTGAACAGTTAACAAATCTCCGACTTGAGTTCGACTCTCCTGCTAATCTTGCTATAGTAACAGTCTAACTAACCAGTCTGCTCCAAGCCATGTGGTGGGTGTAATGCTTCTGATCTGCCCCTGTCCTTGTCTCTAAGTGTTGCCTGTGGAAAAAGAAAGAGCATGTGTGTCCTGTCCTTTTATATGGGTTGTGTAAATGCCCCCTTGTGGTAGTGTCACCTCTGGGTGTCTTGACTCGCCATTGGTCGTGTCCTATATGTGTTCATTAGCTAAATGTCTGCATGTAATTATGTCCCTGGTGCTCCCTCTAGTGTTTACTTAGTCATAGTGTATTTACATTAACCCCTTGTGTATTTACAGTGATGCATGTCACCACAGGACAGTCTCTCTGATGGGGGGCTTTCTGGCAGGGGTCTTTGGTGGGCATTGTGGTTGGGGGGACTGGGTCTGGTGTGGGTGGGGTGGGCAGGATTTACAGTGTGGGAGGGTAGGGTGGCCCTCTGATGGACTTTGGGGGAACTGCATTAAAGAGTTACCCCCTTGACCCACCGCGAGGTCCACCACACCAGGACCATACTGGAAAATACCTGCACCAATTCTCGGCCAATTTGACCCATTTGCATCCTCCCACTAGCGCGAGGCGTGTATCTCGATGCCAACACCAGCGGGGGACCCGAGCATCGGAGGCCGCCAATCCTGTTTTTTGGCCGACGCTGGATTCCCTGTCGCATCGGGAATTCTGCAACCGGAGGCAGGCAGTGGAAAATCCAGCCCAGTATTTGTCACTTTTCTCATACTTCAGAAATTATTAAGGACCAGATAGATGTTCGTAATAGAAGCTGAATTTTAAATTTTATTCAATATTATTTCAATTAAAAATCATAATACGAATAAAAATCTGTTTGTCCTGTGAAGAGTTTTACACCCTTTAAATGAGCCACCTCAACGAAAAAACGTACAGCAAATCCACTTTTAAAAAGTTTTCAACGAAAGAACACCAAAGGCATCATGTTTCATCATTATTACTTAATGCATTTGTGCATTTTAGCATCAAACTGTATTCGTAAACAATTGTCTGTCAAATATTTATTTTTGCAGGCTGGTGTCTTTTACAAATGCAAGTTTAAAACCAAAATGAATGTCGATAAAATGCCAATTTCTTATGCATTTCAACATAGGCCAATTTATTTCTGTGTATTTTGTAACAAGTGACTTTTAATTTACATGGGAGGAAGAGAATAAAGGGTTGGTTCGCACAGCATATATGCTTTAGGGAGCCCTCCTTATCCACTAATGAGATTTGCACACTTTTCTTCCTGAGTAGGATTAAATCTTCAGACATGGACTGGATCTGATCCAAAGGAAAGATCATCAGTCTCTTCTGTTGTGGTTCATCAATCTAAAGCAAGATATCTGCACAAGTCCACAGATGATGGTGTTACAGCAGATGGGAGCTATTAGGGGGCTGCTAGACCAAATTGACTTTGAAAGATGTTTGCTTTTGATGTCCTAAAATTTTCAATCACATTTGTGAATAAACAAACATCTAATTTTTTAAAAATGTGATTACATTATTCTTACAGTTTTGTCACAATCTTCATCGGTGTCCATTAAAAAAACTGATTGTTTATGTAGGCTGTCCAATACATGTTGGCAACAGCTGAGAAAGTTATATTTGATCACCTACATTTGATTAATATTTACATTTCTTTTTAGATCTACACCTTGGAAAGATATCGGGGCTGGTTTAGCTCAGGGCTAAATTGCTGGCTTTTAAAGCAGACCGAGGCAGGCCAGCAGCACGTTTCAATTCCCGGACCAGCCTCCCTGAACAGGCGCCTGAATGTGACTACTAGGGGCTTTTCACAGTAACTTCATTTGAAGCCGACTTGTGACAATAAGCGATTTTCTTTTTTTCAAAACTGCTTCCAGTCAGGTTTCAATATTATTTCAGTTTTGCTGTGATTATATCAGCTACCAGTCAAAAAGGTGTGTGATGTCAGCAGATTTAGTTTGCTTTGCATCTCCAGTTTTTCTTAAAACACTTTTTCTGAAAAATATCTTTTAAAGAAAACAGCTTGCTGTAGGAATACATTCTTATTAGGAACATCACATAGCCTGGAACTTTTATTCTGCACAATTCTTTGGAAATAGCAAGTTGCAGAAATTGTATTGCATTGTATCACGCTTGTCTTCTGTGCTTGCCCAATCATCTGGTTAATTGGAAAACACCAGATACATTTTTAATAATCTGGAAGGTCTCAGTGACAATTCAAGCCTTTCTTCCTTTGTCAGAGCTCAAATTTGTACACAACCTGATTATAATAGTCAGATGCCTATTGATTCAATTCATTATAAATGCAAGATTCAGTATCATTGGGGGCATTCCAACATGGACCAATTTGTGGGTTTGGAAGTGGATGAGAGATGTAGTTCAACAGGCAAAATTTAAGACTGGAATAAGAATAGAATGTTTTTTAAATCAATTACTCAAAAGCAAAGTAAAACCCTGGATAAAAGCATGTTAACTCAACTCAATTATTGACAAAGAGTGCTCAGGACCTTGGACAGAGTTTAGAGAATCTCCATTAAAAATCTGGGAGTGCCGTCATATGGCTACTTTTGCATTACTTTGGCTGTTTAAGTGATAGTATAACTTTAGAGTAATATCCCAATCTGAATTTAGAGAGCAGTAGTATGACAGCACATAAAAAGCAATTTAAACTGCTTGTCTATTATGCTTCAGTGTGAAAATTGCACGTAAATCTTTCCTGAGCATTTTGTAACATGTCATAAAATGGAGAATCATGCTAACACACTCACGTTAACAGCTGGAAGTTAAACTCAGTGTATATATGGAGGAATAAATGTGCACAGAGCTCTTCACTTACTCAATGAGTCCAATTTTCATCTAAGAGGCACAACACACACTGAAATAGCTACTAATCTAAAATTTGTATAAACATATTCTGAGCTTGGACTAAGGCCTAGGTTTTGAAAGAGGAAAGTTGTTAACATTGTAACATTATTGGAGGATATGTTATTATATTAATAGTTAACATAATTGAAAAATAGTTGAAATATTTTAATGCAGAATTTTTGACATATTATTTTGGAAAATAAAAACAAGAATAGCTTCATTTTCCTTTTTTGAAAAAACATTTTTCTTTCAGTAAAAACACAAGTGTTTTGCAGGATGGGCACACCAGTAGGCGATCTACAATTATGTACTGGTGTGCAACAGTAATGAAGGCAACTCTGAAGTTAACTCAGTGTAAAACTAACCTTACCAAAAGATGAAATACAGGGGCTGGATTCATCATTCTGGAGACTGTGCTCCCACCGGAATAGAATCAATCCCGGTCACCACTGGCACTAGGAGTGGTGCCCAGGAGTGATTGACTCCCCTTATCCGTGCAAATTTATGCATGGAGGGGAGCTTGTGGGATTTAATCGGAATCCCAGTATCGGGCCACCATTTTGAGTGGACATCCCAAAGGGTCACATCCTCCCCCCACAGTACACACACATGAGGGTGACCCAACCCCCCCCCCCCCACCACTGACCCCGCATCAGAACCCCCAGCCCCCCATTAGACACCCTAAAGGCTCCACCATCATATACTCCAGCCTCCCATCAGATCCCCCCCAATCAGAGATCTTCTGCCTGAAAGCTGAATATCAGTTCAGGCAGTAGGGTGGACAATCATTGCATTTTCACTTACCCTTTCTGCACATCTGCTGCCTCAGACAGACGTATTCAAAGCAGCAGCTGTTCCAAGTTTCACAGGCATCCTCGAAAGTCCAGTACACTTCAAAGGGCTTGAAATCCCTTTACAGGGAAATGCAGATCTTCCATTCAATTTAACACAGCAATATATTGCATTAGCCTGTGATTGACAGTTTTATTACTCCACAGCTGATTGGTGGATTGTTTATTGATCTTTCTCTTCACGCTTGAACATATCTCCACGACCCTACTTTGATGCTAACCACTATATTTGTAAACACTCTTGCTATGATTGACAGATCCTCACCACATCAAAATCAGCTAAGTATTTAAAGCACATTTGCATCTTCCCGCTAGTGCGGGGCATGTAGCTCACTGTCGCCGCCGGCAGGGGACAGGATCATGGGAATGTTTAGCCGATGCTCGATGATTCTCCGGCGGATCAAGAACCCCACTACCAGCATTGGACAGCGGAGAATCCTCCCCACAATGTACAAAATTAAAACAGTAAGCTAAAACATGGAAAAATATCACCGTTCAACAGAGATTATTAGATCAATTGCTTCAAAAGCGAAATCTGTTTACGTCACAACAGTTATCAAGCATGATTCACTTAGTAGAAAAGATCAGGCTGCTACTATACAATGCTAAGAACATAATAAAGTTTGGGTATCCACCTGTACTGTTTAAATTATGCCAATAAAAGCCATGGCAGCTAAGTCCTTATCATGTGTTTCCTGTATTTATTGTCATTATTTGTGAGATGATTATTTTGTGTACTTTTACAAAGGCATTAAACGTTTGCTGAGATTCACAGTTTCCTTCAGCACGACACTCGTTAATGCTGCTATACTCCCCAGTGAGGCCACTATTTTTACATCATTTCTTGACACAAGTGGATATAATTGGCAACAGATCTATGGAGCCTAAAACAGGTTGCAGGAATGCACTGCAATATAGAATAGCGAGAGTAGTCTTTGCAGAGGTGGCAGAATATTTCTTTTTATATACCTAATTTCAAAAATTATTAAAAGACGATACAAAAATGCACTTAACTTCGGCAAAAATAATGTTGTCAGGCATTACACACCAAAATTTTGTTTGATTGGCGAGAATTTGCAACTCTTCAAATGTTTATCAAGTAACTTAAATCCATAACATATTTCAATGTAATCACCTGCCTATGCCACATCTAATTCCAGGGTTATGGAAGCAACTGGAGGTAGCTCCATTGATTTCCTAAACTGTTTGCTGTCTTTCCTAATGCCCAGGGTGAACTCTTATTTTCCCTGGTTGATTTTTATCACCCGTTCACCATATTGTCCCATTTAGAGATCAAAGAGCTGTCACGAAGCATGCTGCTGTTATCTTCGAGAGTATCCCAACTTGGAACACTATTTTGACGGGTGTACAGTTCTGTTTTGGTGTGAGGAGAAAAAGCCATCTAGTCGTCATGTAACAATTATTAAAGATTATTTATTGAAGTAAAGAAAAGACAAATTCAGATGAACAGGACTACTCTACTACAATTAAGATATATTTATTACTGAACACACACACAGTTTATGTGGAACGTATTTCAAAATATATCTATGATACCTGAACTATGTAAGACTTCCTCTATTCTGCAAACAACATTCGAATTAAATAAATATGTAACTTAAAAAAACAGCTTATAATTACCACATAATACAGGGGTGATAATCAAGTCTGGGAAATGTCTTGTCCTGGTTCAGCGAAGATATTTAAACTGCCTCTATGTAGGTTTCCTGCACTGCCCTGGCTCAAGGGCTTAAAGACCGTTAGTTGTAAATACTTGGGGCGTTTTTTTCCATCCCGCTGCACCAGATTTCTGATGCGACACGCCATCAGGATTATTTGTTTTGCAGGTGGATCAATGGGGTTTCCCATTGTGGAAACTCCCGGGCTGCCGGCAAAACGGAGAATCCCGACGGCGGAGAATTCAACCTTTGGTCTTTGGGCTTGGTGGCTGGAAAACTGGCTTGTCTGCTTCTGAAGCCTGCTAGATGTTAACTGGCCTCTCTGGCTTTGAGAGCTTGGCCAATTGTTCCAAAGGACCTTTGTTCCTCTTTGATTATGCCTTCCCTGTATTTTGTGTTTTTTTTAAATTAAAGGGCAATTTAGCATGGCCAATCCACCTATCATGCATATCTTTGGGTTGCAGAGGTGAAACCCATGCAAACACAGGGAAAATGTGCAAACACCACATGGACAGTGACCCGAGGCTAGGATCGAACCCGTGCCCTCAGCAACATGAGGCAGCAGTGCTAACCACTTTGCCACCTTGCCGCCCTTTTCTCTGAATTTTGTACCTGTCCCTATCATCTTCCTGACTCTAAACATTAACATATGTATACCTGATCTATAAACTGTTTTTCGTCATCAGCTATAAGCTATTCACATTTGGGGCGGGATTCACCGCAATCGGCGAATTGGCCCGACGCCGACACCAAGAACTGCGTGAACCACTCCAGCGTCGGACCAACCGGAAGTTGCAGAATTCTTCCAGGGGCTAGGCCGGCGCCGGAGTGGTTGGCACCGCGCCAACCGGCGGCGAACTAACTGCGTGAGTTAGCACATGCGGAGAACCGCCAGCGTATTCTGGTGCATGTGCATCTAACGGAATAGGCTGGCCACCGCGGGCCAGGCCACCGTGGGGACTCCCCCAGGGGCCGGATCCCTCCACGCCCCCCGAGGACCACACCAGCCAGACTACCAGCCAGGTCCCGCCATGTGGGACCATGTCCAATTCACGCCAGAGGGACTGGCCAGAAACGGACGACCGCTTGGCCCATCAGGGCTTGGAGAATTGCCGGGGGGGGCGCTGCCAACGGCCCCCGACTGGCGCGGCATGATCCCCGCCGAAAACCGTCACCGGAGAATACGGCAACCGGCGTCGGAGCAGCGGCGTGAGATTCATGCCGCCCCCCGGGGATTCTCTGACCCGGCGGGGGGGGGGGGGTGGGGGGGGGGTCGGAGAATGCCTAAACTGCCTTCTTAACTCATTACTTCGAGAGACACATCTCATTGGAGCATTTTGAATACTGGCCACTGCTGTCTCTAGGCAGATTTCTACCGGTTGCTGGACATCTGATATCCTATTATGTTTTGTTAAATTTGTTTTACTGTTGTTGCTCGGCCCATTCATGGCAGTGAGCTATGTGAAATCTAATACATTCAATTTTCTTCTTTACCAACTTTACCCTCTCCTCTTGTGATAGAATTAACTCCTCGATGAGGTACATTTCTCAAATATCACAATTTCTTGACCATGACCACTCTTCACTTATGAGCCTCAAGAGTCACCAAGCTATTTGACTGATACCACAGAGAAGGATTAATCTTCAGCAGACACTAGTGAATTTCCAGTAGGCATCACTGGATAATTATCACAAACATGCTTCCTGGCTGATTTCCTCCTTTCTAACCAGGAAGACTGATATGAATTTTAACATGTCTATTCCCATCTGATTACTATCAGCTAATATTGGAGTGGGGAACCAAACTTCTTACCTTCCTGGTCTGTATGTTAAAGTTACGAACATCTGTAACAACTTGTATTCATGGGAGAAAACCCTTTCTTTTCAAAATTGGAATGTCTCAATTAGCCCAAAAATCCCAACCTACAATTCATGAGGAAATCTGTTCACTGGGACTGCCATTATATACTTTCAGGTTTATATCTATCTGGAAGACAAGAGTTAGAGATGTCTATCTCTCCAGGCCCAGTACAGTCAGCCAGAAACAATCTCTAGGCTCTCGAACATACGTGAGGAACTTTACTTTTCAGTTCATTTTTAATATGAGAAGAGAAAGTTGGGAGTGTTCATATTTGAACAGAGATTTCACAAAGGTTGCACAGAGAGTTCTAAAAGGATCCTAGGTGAATTCCTCTAATTAATTTTTAATGTTTTGAAAATATGGGAGTGGAATTGTCTTCACCCTCTAAATATTTAATTTAGCTTCCATGTAAATGTATAACATGCCAAGGAGATCTACATGTTTAGACCAGCTTTGGCTTCAGTAACACTACCAAAGTGAGGTTGTTTGTTCCAGTCCCTCATATTATTGCATTAATGTACCTTTACTTACGTTATCATTACAAGCGCTTTAAAAATAAATGTTGTGGATTTCAAGTTCTGACCTCACTTTAAATTGTCGATAATAGGTATTTTCACGAGCCAATGTTTTGAAGAAAAGCGGGGAGAAAGCCGTAATCTGCTCATTTGTAGACAACTTTTACGTATTCAGGTTTTTCTTTTAATATTATTTTCTAACTGCAGGAGCTAGTCATTCTAACCTGTCTCTCAGAAGCTTCAACAACTCCATCTACCAGTTACCTCAACTATACTCCATCTGCTGAGTTCACTTCATTAGATAGCCCCTCTCATATTACGTTGTATTTATAACTTACAATTTGTGAACATGAGAAGCTAGATGCGTTCACTCTCTCAAAATATCATTTCCATTTAGGTTTGAAAATTCCCAGGTGGATTGCACTGGGCACTTGTGAAATAGAATTTCATATTGCTCTCAACAATACTCCTTTGATGGTACCTTCCAAACCCACAACATCTACCACCTAGAAGGACAAGGGCAGCACCACCTGCAATTTCCCCTTCAAGCCACACAACACCTAGACGTGGAACTATAATCGCTGTTCCTTCACTGTTGCTGGATCAAAATCCTGGAACTTCCTTCATAACAGCACTGTGCATGTACCTACACCATACAGACTGCAGTAATTCAGGAAGGTGGCTCACCACTACCTCCTCAAGGGCAATTAAGGATGGGCAACAAATATTGGCTTAGTTAGCAAAGTCTATATCCTATGAAGGAATAAAAAAAATATTGAACAGGAATAATACTGCAGTAGGTGAAAACCCAACTTAGTGTGTGAAGATCACATCACATGTTGATCTCATGTTGGCTGGCTTCTGTTGAAATCTGATACCAGAACTATGTTGCCTCTTTGCATTGTTAACAATCAAAATCCATTAAAATTGAGAGCATTGTTCAAGTCTAGGAGGCATAGTGAAAGACGTCAGGTGCGATCTAATGGACACATTGCACCCAGCATGGATCTGTGCAAACCAGTTAAATAGTGTGTAAGGCAAAAATAAGATCTGCACCGGACACCGATTGGTTTCCGATCTACCGCTGCACTCCCGTTGGCGGATTCCAGATCCTACCTAAGACATGGGGCGCGATTCTCCGCTCCCGCGCAGCATTGGGAAGGCCGTCGTGAACTCGGCCGAGTTTCACGACGGCGTCGGAGGCCACTCCCCGCACCCTATTCACCCCCCTCCCCCTCAGGGGGCTAGGAGCGGCGTTGTGAGAAACTCGGCCGCCGGGCCTTGACGCTTGCGTCAAAGCGGTGCGCCGAGAATGACTCGACGGCGGCGCCTAAGTGATGTCAGTTGCGAATGCGCAGGTTGGCCTGCTCCAACCCGCGCATGCGCGGTTGCCGTCTTCCCCTCCGCTGCCCCGCAAGACGTGGCGGCTTGATCTTGCGGGGCAGCGGAGGGGAAAGAGTGCGTCTCTTGGAGACGCCGGCCCGATGATCGGTGGGCACCGATCGCGGGGCAGTCCCCTCCCAAGCGCGGCCGTGGTGCTCAATCCCCTCTCCGCCCCCCACAGGCCCCAAACTTACCTTTCGCACTACGTTCACGCCGACAGCGACCAGGGGTGGTTGCCGCCGGTGTGAACAGCTCGGGAACGTCAGGCCGCTCGGCCCATCTGGGCCGGAGTATCGCCGGTCGCCGTGAAAAACGGCGAGCAGCGATTCTCCAAGCAGGGGGTGGGAGAATCGCGGGGGGGTGCCAGGGCAGCGTCGCATGATTCACCCAGCCCTCCCGCGATTCTCCCACCCTGCATGGGGAGCGGAGAATCGCGCCCATGGTGAGATACGAATTAACACCAATTGAGGGCAATCTCCATCTCATTAACAAAGTGGCCGTCCTATCTAACAGCCATCCAGGATCTATTTGATTCGCAACAGGAGGTGCCTTTTAGCACACCAATTTAAAAACAGGAACCTAGCACAATGGCTGCTGAGGAGATTGGGTGAGGTGAGTAGTCATTTTCAAAATTGGACATGCAGCCCAAGGGCACTGGAGTTGCTGCCCTAGTGCTTGGTGGGAGTGGGGGGAGGGTTGCCCCTGGGCTTGGGGGTTGATGGGTTCAGTGCTCATGGGTTCTACAGGCCATCCCCCGGATTGTTAAAACCCATAACAGGGGCAATTTTAGCATCTGCCTGCCTATACACTGAACACTCCCAAGAAAGGGCCCTGTCCATAGTCCGATGGTTTTGATGAATTGATTGATTGATTGATATTTATCGTCACATGTACCGAAGTACAGTGAAAAGTATTGTTCTACGGCCAAGGGAACGTACACAGTACGTACATAGTAGACAAAAGAATAATCGACAGAGTACATTGACAATGGTACATGAAATGAAAATGAAATGAAATGAAAATCGCTTATTGTCACAAGCAGGCTTCAAGTGAAGTTACTACGAAAAGCCCCGAGTCGCCACATTCTGGCGCCTGTTCGGGGAGGCTGGTACGGGAATTGAACCGTGCTGCTGGCCTACCTTGGTCTGCTTTAAAAGCCAGCTCTTTAGCCCTGTGCTAAACACATTGTGGTGAATGTATAATGCATAATTCACACTGTGTATCACTGTGTCCCTGTGGGCTCCGTCTGTGAGCCATTACGCGGCTCTGCCCACAGGGGGAGATGAGGAGCTTGTACAGGGCTCCACCCTTGGCTCCGCCCATGGCTCTGCCCATGGCCCCTCCCACTACCGGAAGTATAAAGTGCTGCGGTCTTGCGAGTCTGCCCTCAGTTCTTCTGGTCGTAGGCAGGCTCAGTTGTAACTCTATCAAAGCCACAGTTTACTTCCTCTCGTGTCTTGAGTGAATTGATGGTCACATCACACATCAACAAATAGAGATTGATTACAGTGCAAAACAAGAGCCAAACAAGAGCAGCATAGGGTGTTATTACAGGAAACAGATCAGTCCAAGGGAGAGTCGTGGAGGAGTCTAGTAGCTGTGGGGAAAAATCTGTTCCTATGTCTGGATGTGCAGGTCTTCAGACTTCTGTATCTTCTGCAGGTCACCTTAACTCCTTCTGATTGTGGGCACCCTGTGGCTGCGCAGCTGAAGGCTATTGTTAACAGGGAATTGGCATTGTTGGCTATATGAGCACTTCACAGCTCTTGAGTAGATTCACGTTGATACATGTGCTATGTCTCAGACGAGTGTTATTGCCTAGCATCCCAATCAAGCTGTGAGGCCTGGGCACTTTGCCTGAACCCTGGAGGTGTCAACACCACAGAGGCAGCAACCAAACAATCCAAGAGCTGGGCTTCAGTACTGGGGATATCACACGTCCAGAGGGTGAGTCCACCAGCACAACCGATTCCTTGGTTGGCACCCTGACGGAAGGCAGGAAACGTAAGGATGGGGGAGACTTGGAGGATTTGAGGGTCATGGGTTGGAAGCCATAACTGACTGTCCGTCTCTCACCCTTTCCAATTCCTTGCAGATATCAAATTGTAGATAATAATCATAATAAGAATCTTTATTGTCACAAGTAAGCTTACATTAATACTGCAATTAAGTTAATGTGAAAAGACCCCAGTCGCCACATTCCGGCACCTGTTCGGGTACACAGAGGGAGAATTCAGATTGTCCAAATTATCTAACAGCATGACGTTCGGGACTTGTGGGAGGAAACCGTAGCACCCGAGGAAACCCACGCAGACACGGGAAGAGCGTGCAGATGTCCCACAGACAGTGGCCCAAGCCAGGAAACGAACCTGGGACCATGGCGCTGTGAAGCCATAGTGCTAACCAGACGGTATCATAGACTCTGCAGCCGCTGCCCTCATGGTGCTGGTGGCAGTCCAGGCGGCCAGATGCAGGAGAAGGCGGCGGCAATAGCCTGTGTGTAGGGGCCCGCCGCACACTCTGAGGAACCAGCCGCCCATCAGGCTGGTTAGGAATAGAGGGGGAAGCCAGCGATGGCCCCAAGGTGCACAGGGATTGTTGGTCATTTGAGGAGATGTCGGACAAAGGGACAGTGCAGCACCTGTGCCATGTCCTTGCAAACATGGCACCTCGTGGAGGAGGAGGATACCTGCTCCTGGTGGCTGTGAAGGTCACTGCAGCCCTTAACTTCTTTGCCACTGGTTTATTCCAGGACTTGAGTGGGGACTTGTATGGCATTTCACAACTTACAGCCCACAAGCGCATCCGTGAAGTCACAAATGCCCTATATGCTTTGGCATCAGATGATAGAAACTTTGAGCTGGACCAAGCTCATCAGGATGCCTTGGCAGCACGATTCTCCACCATCGCCTGGATGCCCCAAATTATCTAACAGCATGACTTCCGGGACTTATGGGAGGAAACCGCAGCACCCGAGGAAAGATTCTCCACGGGGTAATTGATGGCAAACATGTCGCCTTGTGCATACCGGGGCAACGGGGAGTGCCCTTCGTTAACAAGAAGGGGTCCCATTCCCTAAATGTTCAACTTGTGTGCGACCACCATCTCTAGATTATGCACGTGTATGCCCGCTTCCGAGGAAGTATGCACGACAGCTACATACTGGGACACTGAGAGATCCCCGGCATCTTCCAGGTCCATCCCAGGTGTACGGATTGGCTCTTGATGGATAAGGGGTACCCGCTGAGGTCCTGGCTAATGATGCCAATACGGAGGCCGGAGACCGAGGGAGAAATCCGATATAACAAGACCCATGTTGCCACCTATGCTGTCATTGAGCAGTGCAATGGACTTCTCAAAATGCTGCTCCAATGCCTGGACTGCTTTGGTGGTGCACTGCAGTACACCACCCAGAGTGTTGCCCGCTTTGTGGTGGTCTGCTGTGCTGTCCACAACCTGGCACAGCAAAAGAAGACATGCTGGAGCTGGAGAAGGACATGCGGTTTCATCTGGGGAGGAGGGCGAGGAGGAGCCGGATCAGGAGGGCTGGAGGACTCATGTGAGCAGCCACAGGAAGGACAGGCGGTGTGGTAGTATGACTAGGGGTATTACGGTACCTGGGAGTGTGAGCTACCATTGGTGCCGAGGGCTCGCTGCCCATTGGCCCAAGTATCGTGTTCTCCGTATTCCTATTGGCTAAGAGGAAGGTAGCTCCGCCTACGAGGCGGGGTATAAGAAACCTTGCCCCCCAGCAGCCAGGCCATTACTGTACGTCTGCTGCCGGGCTCACTTCTTGCTGATTAAAGCCTTTCGTTTCGGACTTCACCTACGTTTCATGTCCATTGATTGTGCATCAGGCTGCAGCGAGGGTCCAGCATTCCCATTGTCTAGGAGGCCCTCATCCTTGACCGCCTCTCATAGGATGAGGCTTTGTCCGTCACCTCCCCCCCTTCCCACCATCTCCCCCTTCCCCCACCCATTCTCCCCCCCACTACTCCCAATCACACCCCTTAGCCCCCCATACCTCCATCCTCGCCCCCATTCCGTCTCCTCCCCCCCCACCCCGACTACTCTGTTCCACACTCCCATGGTCTGTGTAACATCACTCCAAAGTGATGGGCCTGTGTTGGCATCGTCAGTGGGTCATTATACAAGGCGGGAGGGTGATGAATACTCACTGTGAGGTAAATTCTGGTGCTCTTCAATCTATGCCGTAGTCTGATTCCTGTCTTTCCACCGACAGCGCGCACACACCTATCATCTTCACATGATATGTTTCGGGGACTCCAGATCTAAGACCAAGGTGTCCAGGGAGCAGGGGCTGAGGGAAGCAGTGGGCAAGAAGAGGTGGGAGTGCAGGCCAGCCCACTATGTGGAATAGCATGACAGAGGCATTACATGTATCGGGTTAACATCTTTTAATTGTGAACATTTGCGACCCTAACTGCCCCTGGCTGCCGATGGTGCCTCCCCCTCCGGTCCCAGGGCCTCCAGAGGATGCCTGCCAGGGGCATCAAAAGCCACAGCCCATTCAGTGATCCTCAATCTTCTTAAGCCTTTGTTACGTCTAGGTGTGTCCCCAGGGTACACATCGGAGGTGAAGGCAGCCTGCTGCTTTAAGTGCCCTGTGGCTTTTGATGCCCCTGGCAGGCACTCTCTGGAGGCCCTAGGGTCGGAGGGCACTTGCCGCCTTACTGGTGACACTGACATTGTTGCGCCACTCTGTTCTGCCCACTGACCTCGAGGCGCTCTAAGGTATGAAGCGGGGGACTCGGGAGAGCTGGAAACCACCATTGGCTCCTTGTTGGAAGGCTCCGGGTCGGCCTCCGGAGCTCCCTCTTCCCGAGGGTACCCGTAGGGACTTGTTGGTCTCCATGGGACAGCTGGAGTGAGCTCCTGAGAACTGTCTGTGCGGAGTCTGCACATCCTCCCCTTGTGTGCGTGGGTTTCCTCCGGGTGCTCCGGTTTCCTCCCACAGTCCAAAGATGTGCAGGTTAGGTGGATTGGCCATGATAAATTGCCCTTAGTGACCAAAATTGCCCTTAGTGTTGGGTGGGGTTACTGGGTTATGGGGATAGGGTGGAGGTGTTGACCTTGGGTAGGTTGCTCTTTCCAAGAGCCGGTGCAGACTCGATGGGCCGAATGGCCTCCTTCTGCACTGTAAATTCTATGAAACTATGAAACACCCTGCGTCACCCGACCCTGCCGATCCTGACGCCTCCCCATTGCCTGCACCATGGTGTCGACACCCTCAGCGATGCTCCTCTGTGACTGGGACATGCTCTGCAGCACTTCGGCAATGTCCACCTGTGTCTCGGACACGTCCCCCAGTGACTGGGAAATGCTCTGCAGCACCTCGGCAATATCCATCTGCATCTCGGACACGTCCCCCAGTGACTGGGAAATGCTCTGCAGCACCTCGGCAATAACCACCTCCATCTGGGTCACGTCCCCCACTGAATGGGACACGATGCTGAGGCCCCCAGCTATGGCCATCACTGACTGAGCCACACCTTGGACACCACCACTCATGGCGCGGATGTGATGCTAAAGGCTTTCCACTGCAGTCGCCACCCTAACAGTATTGGCCTCAGTGCCACTCATTGTCAGCACCATCTCCTCCTGCGCCCGTAGCTTTTGGGAGTCCTCCAATTGGCTATGCACTCAATGGAGCATCACTGACATCCCCTCCTGAATTTCACATCCACAGCCTAGTGTCTGGCCCAGCTCCAGGATAACCTCGTCCAGAGGCTATCGGGATGGGCCGTCACCACCAGGTGTGAGAAAATGGACATGTGGTCAATGAAAGAGAAAGATTATTTTGTCTGAAATGAACAACTCACTTGAGACAGGTCATCTGGATGAAGGAAGAGTGGTGCTCTCTC